>NW_026652284.1:73637783-73783834 GCF_009828535.3 Hylobates moloch
TAAAACCTAAAGTATAATTTAAAAAATAATAATAATAAAATAAAAAAATAAAAAATAAAAAAAATAAAAAATAAAATCATATGTGCCCCAAACTTTAAATATCTTAAAGAAATGTTTTTCAAAAGCTGGACCATGATCCATTAGTGGGTTATTAAATCAATTTAGTGAATTGTGACAAACATTTAATGGGATGGGAGTGGAATGGAATGGGAGAATAGAATAGAATAGCACAGATCAGAGTTCATCGTTGACGCTAAGGTAAGTATTGATTCATGAAACCTTTGACTGAAGTGTATGTAGGCACACATATGCAGTGCCCAGTGAAAAACACATCTGTAGATTTTAGACAGAAATTTGAAAGTCATTTTTAAAGCATACTGATCTAAAGTAAAATTCTGATTTTTGCTATCAGTGATTCTCACTGATGAATGAATGAGCACTTCAGCTAAAGAGTAAAACCTAGGTCTTCACTAAGCAATGTCTGATGAGCAAGGGGCAAATTGTGGAGCAGTGAAAGTTTACCTTTCAGTATAAGTCATAGTCTCAGATCTCCAAAAAGCTTACAGATTTTCATAGCAGCAGAAACTAATGCATAATTTTACAACTCTAGACCATCACTAAGATGAACGTGTTATAATCAGGTGGCAAATGGATGATACCGCTTGAAAGCAGCATTAAGATAAAATAACTCCCTGGAAGAAAATTTTTTTGAGCTTCCACTTTGCACCAAGGACTTAACAACAACCCTGTGAAGTGGATCATATGGTTATCATCTACTGGTTGTGTGATTGGAGCACACTACCTAACCTCTCCAAACCCCCATTTCCCTATGTGTAAAAATGGCAACTGTAAAGCTTATTTCACAGAATTCCTAACAAGGGCTTGACACAAAGTAGAAACACAGGAAAAAGTTAATTTACCCTTTATTTATCTTTGTAACCCTCACAGCACCTAGCAGGGTACATAGCAAATGGTAGGTGCTCAGCTAGTCAGCTTGTAGAAAGTGGATGATGCTCCCCAGAGCCAAGCAGATTTCCTTGGGACTACCTGGCCCTCTCTGTCAAGAAAGTCCCCTTGGAAGGCAACATTTCTGGATAGATGACTTATCTCCCCGATCTCAAACCAGAGCGCAATTGATTCCTGTCATCTTGAGAAGTGTCTTATGTTCTTTCCCACCACCGACATGGTCTGAGGTTGTCTCCCTTTTCCTTCTTCTTGACTCCACAGAAAATGAGGCTTTGCAACTTTTCTTTGCACTGGGGCCCTGTGGCTCCTCATTGGCATTTGACATTAATCCCTAAGTAGATCATTTTCTATATTCCATAGTTAGTTCTGAAATAGTTATTAATGAACAAGAGTCCTACTTTAACCCAATAGTGAGTTCCACCAAGACAAATTCTGTGTCTTCTTGTGTATGTTGTCTATCTTTGGTGGAAACATATTTATGGAATTGTTTATTTCACTGACTGTTCTCTTTTGCAGAGAAATAGTACAATTGGAAATTTTTAAACTATTTTAAGAGCCCAACGAAAATACTTAGCATTGAATAATAACAAATAAAATATACCATGGTTGTTTAACAGAACCTTTCTAAAAAGGTAAGAGGTAAGGTAAGCCATTTTGATGCTAATTTAGTGAGCTAATACGTCATTTTCCTTAAGTAGTCTTAATATCTCCTTGCAGATCACACTCTTACAGATTTCTTTAAGAATATAATCATTTTCTTTAAAAACCATCTGATATTGATTCTATATCCAACAAAATAACCACATATGTAAAGATAAGTGTTTCCTTCTGGGTTTGGGATTAATAATAACTTACACACAGCTGGGTTCAAAACAAGGCAATCATTTTGGAAATAAGAATATATTTCTAATAACCTTAGGATCCAAATGAATACTGGAGATGGGACTTCTTATCACACAATAAATAGTTCTGCTTCCGAACAAGATGGACCAAGCATGCGGTAGACACATGTGTCATACCATCAAATTACATTTATATGTATGAAATACATTGTCCCAACTTGATATTATTTGCATCACATATATTTATTTTATCCTCTAAAAGATGTAATATTACAAGAGACATGAATGCAAAGATGGGAAATGATTCCTCCAAATGGAATGCATGAGAGACCTGAGCTGGAAGATTGCTATGACTAGAGAAATCTATGCAATTGAAAAGGCTACTATTTGATCAAAAGAATTTGCAATCACAATTCAGTGGGGCCTAAACTTCAGCAAATAGAACATTTATGGTTTTGAGCACTTCTGAGTGACCCTAAAGTTCCAAAACACATCATCATTTGTAATGTTGTTTGTGTGTTAATTTGAACTGTGTATACTGTAGCATGGTGTCACCTAGAGCAATAACAGGAGAGAAGGGTTTTAGAATCAGGCGGCAGGGAGGAGCACTCTGGTGAAGCATGAAGGTGCTAACATTCGTATCTCAGTTTAGCTTTGCTGTTCTTTTATCACTGAATGGGAGGTCACTGAATTTTAAGGTATACTTTATTACATTGTATAAGGAAGCCATATTCCAGAGGCATGGTAATGAAGTTACAGCCCTGAGAATGTCAACAGTCTAGTCTACAGTTAAATAGCAACCTGACTCTTCCCTTATGTTTCCAATCAAGGAACCCCACATTTACAGAATATTGTCCCCAAAGTGGCACTTTAGCTGCATCTTCAACAGGCTATTCCAGTGCTCAATTAGGGTGGCAGCTTTTGGATGGTGTAGTGTGTGATACAACCAGTGGATCCCATAATAATTGCATTCTCCCATTTCCTTCATTGCACAAATGCTATGGAACAGGCCAGATGCACTGGCATATGCCTGTAGTCCCAGAAACTCGGGAGGCTGAGGCAGCAGTATCACTTAAGCCCATTCAAGTCCAGCATGAGCAACAAAGCAAGACCCAATCTCTAAGAAAGAAAGAAAGAAAAAATACTAAAATGCTATGGATCAGAAAGCCTCCAGATATTGGTGCTGGCTGAGGCTCTGTAGGCAAGAAAGGCAAACTCATATCTAGAATAAGTATTTATTCCTGTTAGAGCAAATCACTAGTGCTTCCAGAACAAAAAGACTCCAGTGAAGTCAACTTGCCACCATGTAGCTGGTCTCAGCTACCTGTATGCATGTACATGTATAACCTTCATCTCTGCCTCTGTGGCCTCTTCATTCATGGGCCCAGTGTGCAGTTCTGAAGTGGCCAATGACAAAAGCTGGCTAATGTCAACTGTCTCAGTCACTTTGTCTACTTGTTGGTTTCAATGCCACTTCAATGGTGTATGCATACAAGTAAGCATTAATTAACATGTGATACAAAAATCACATTTCATGCCAACTTCCATCTTTTCCACCACATACTTCTACCCCAGATCTTACAGCCGATCTTCCAATCTTTTTCCTTCCAGGCCCTTGACCAGTTGGCCAGGCCATTCATCATTGCCCAGAAGTTTGTATATATTCTCACCTCAGGCCAGTTTTTATTCCTCACAAAGTAGATAACCAAGTACATTGTTCAAAGCTCTACTATGGGAAGATTTTTTTTTTCTCAGCATTACTTTTCAAGGCCCCCCCTGCATATGGCTGTATTGCTGCTGTCATCTATTTTCAGCTTGGGCTCAAATTCCAAGCCAACGCATCCATAAACCAACCTCAGGGATTTTCTTTCTCCTTTGGCTCTCTCCCCACCTTGTCTTCCCACCATATAGCCATGTTTGAGTTAAGGGATGGGTTGGGTGAAACCATGATGAATGACATGGGGTCTGGGCTACTTATGCCCTCTGGCCATGATCTTGGCTACACCATTTCTACCTTATGATGGATTGCTGCTGTGCTCATCCGATTGTATGGCATGATGGGTCAATAGAACCCAACTCATAAAAGCAGTTCCAGATGCGTGATCATTTAAGTCTGCGGACTACATGCCCATATGACAGAGCTGCTTATGCCACCATCTGAATCTGCTGCAGAGCCCTTTCCTGTTCCACACCCCTCTCAAAACTGACAGCCTTTTGGGTCTTGTGATTTGTGGGCTAGAGCAGTAATCCTAGAAATGGAATGTGATCCTCTGGTACCTGAGAAAACCTAACAGACATATACCTCCTTCTTTGTGGCAGTGCATGGAAGATGATGCAAGTTGCCTTATACTTTGGAGATGTCCCGGCCTGCCCCTGGGACCACTGGACCCCTAACAATGTTCCCAAAATTTCATGTTCTTAAGTCTTTGTAGAATTTATCTACCATCTTCTAGACTGAACACCAAGGGCCTCCAATGTGCTAACTAACCTCTCTTGCACATACTGCCTGACCAGCATGATGTCACTGGTGTAATAAGTCAGTGGATATTCTGCAGGGTGTCCCGGCAGTCTATATCTTTTCAGACTACATTAACACACAGGGCAAACAACCTAAAATACCCCTGAGGCAAAACTATAAGTGTGTATTGCTTTTCATCTTTGCATATGTATGTAAACTGTTTCCAGCCTCTTCCCTGATAGGGAAAGACAAGAGCCTTATCACCAAATCAATGGCTACATATTGAGTAACAAAGGCATATTAATGCACTCCAGCAAGCTAGATTCATTTTGCCACAGTCACCACAATCAAGGCTGTGACTTGGTTGGGTCTGTGTTAGTCTCTCGTCATTCTCCAAGATCTATCCAGTTTCTGCAGAAACTAGACGGGTTAATTAAATAAAGATATGTTGGGGACCATCACTACTACATTCTTGAGATCCTTAAGGGGGCACTAATTTTCACCTTTCTTCCCATGGTGTGCTATTGCTTTTTATTTATTATCACAGCTAGAGATGTGAGCAGACAGTTTCAAAGGCTTCTTCTTGGCCCTCCCCATGATCATAGCTTTACTCCACAGGCTAAAATACCCAATTTCCAAGTTTGCCAATTCAAATTATATATTTAGGAGGTGGGAAAAAGACCACCCAGTGAGACTGTGGTAAAATTCAGTGAGTTCAGTTAGTTCATTATATAACCACCCAAGTAAATAGCCGTAGTTCCTGTTGTGGAAGGGCTAGAAGAATTATTACCGTATGTACTTGCCATGATGATGCAGAATCCTTCTCACTGGAAACCAGACACCCCTTCAGGCACTGAAGTCTGAGGCTGAAAACTGGCTCAGGTTCAATAACTACAAAAATAGATCATGACTTTTTATTGCAATGACTGCCCTCCTTTTTCTACTCTTCCATGATTGCCTTTCTTTTTTTATTATTTCAATGGTTTTGGGGGTACAGGTGGTTTGGGGTTACATGATAAGTTCTTTAATGGTGATATCTGAGATTTTAGTGCACCCATCACCCGAGCAGCGCACACTGTACCCCATATGTAGACTTTCATCCCTCACCCCCTCCCAACCTTCCCCTGCTTCAAGCTCCCAAAGTTCATTACCTCATTCTTATGCTTTTACATCCTCATAGCTTAGCTCCCACTTATAAGTGAGAACATATAATATTTGGTTTTCTATTCCTGAGTTACTTCATTTATAATAATGGCCTCCAGCTCCATTTAAGTTGCACAAAAAACATTATTTCATTCCTTTTTATGGCTGGGTAGTATTCCATGGCATACATATACCACATTTTCTTTATCTACTCATTGGTTGATGGGCACTTAGGTTAGTTTCATATCTTTGCAATTGTGAACTGTGCTGCTATAATCATGTGTGTACATGTGTCTTTTTCATATAACAACTTCTTTTCCATTGGGTAGATACCCAGTAGTTGGATTTCTGGGTTGAATGGTAGTTGTACTTTTAGTTCTTTAAGAAATTTCCAGCCGAGCCTGGTGGCTTAAGCCTGTAATCCCAGCACTTTGGGAGGCCGAAGCAGGTGGATCACCTGAGGTCAGGAGTTCAACATTAGCCTGGGCCAACAAGGTGAAACCCCGTCTCTACTAAAAATACAAACAAATTAGCTGGGTGTGGTGGCACGCACCTGTAATCCCAGCTACTTGAGAGGCTGAGGCAGGAGAATCGCCTGAACTTGGGAGGTGGAGGTTGCAGTGAGCCAAGATCGCACCACTGCACTCGAGCCTCAGTGACAGAGCAAGACTCCATCTCGGGGAAAGAAAAAAAAAAAAAAGAAAGAAATTCCCATACTGTTTTCCATAGTGGTTGTACTAATTTGCATTCCTACCAGCAGTGTAAAAGTGTTCCTTTTTTACCACATCCACATCAGCATCTATTGTTTTTTGACTTTTTAATTATGGCCATTCTTGCAGGAGTAAGGTGATATCTCACTGTGGTTTTAATTTGCATGTCCCTGATGATTAGTGATGTTGAGCATTTTTTCACATGTTTATTGGCTATTTGTACATCTTCTTTTGAGAAATGTCTATTGATTTCCTTTGCCCACTTTTTGATAAAATTATTTGTTTTTTTGTTGAGTTCCTTGTAGATTCTGGATATTAGTTCTTTGTCAGATGCATAGTTTGCTTATATTTTCTCCCACTCTGTGGGTTGTCTGTTTGCTCTGCCGATTATTTCTTTTGCAGTGCAGAAGCCTTTTAGGTTAATTAGGTCCCATTTATTTATTTTTGTTTTTGTTGCATTTGCTTTTGGGGTCTTAGTCATGAATTCTTTGCCTAAGCCAATGTCCAAAAGAGTTTTTCTGGTGCTATATTCTAGAATTTTTATGGTTTCAGGTCTTAGATTAAAGTCTTTGATCCATCTTGAGTTGATCTATGTATAAGGTGAGAGATGGGGATCCACTTTTATTCTTTACATGTGGCTTGCTAGTTTTCCCAGCACCATTGATTAAATAGGGTGTTCTTTCTCCAATTTATGTTTTTCCATTCTTTGTTGAAGATCAGTTGGTTGTAAGTATTTGGTTTTATTTCTGGTTTCTCTATTTTGTTCCATTGGTCAATATGCCTATTTTTATACCAGTACCATGCTGTTTTGGTAACTATAGCCTTGTAGTATAATTTGAAGTTGGATAATATGAAGTCTCCAGATTTGCTCTTTTTGCTTAGTATTGTTTTGGCAATGTGGGCTGGTTTTTGTTCCATATGAATTTTAGGATTTTTTTTTCTAGTTCTGTGAAAAATGATAATGGTATTTTGGTGGAAATTGCATTGAATCTATAGATTGCTTTGGGCAGTGTGGTCATTTTCACAATGTTGATTCTTCTCATGCATGAGCACTGAAATGTATTTCCATTTGTTTGTGTCATCTATGATTTCTTTCAGTAGTGTTTTGTAGTTTTCCTTTTAGAGATCTTTCACTTCCTCATGATTGCTTTTCATGATTAAATATATGTATTGGGCAATACCTTCTTTGACTCTTCCTATTTTATCCCTTAGCATTGTTATTTATGTTCTCTTAACTATCTCCCCACAACTTTCTTTAGGTTCAGCCTTCTTGGCTGCCATTTAACCTTGGCCTCTGTAGCTTCAGAACTCCATCACCCTCATTAGTATCTACTAGAATTGTAAGAGCCTCTCCTACCATCAGCATTTGCCTGCAGAGGAGAGCCAAGTAAAAATAGCTGAAGACCATGCAAATGATAATAAACAGAGCTTGCTACAACGGAGTCAGTCACCATCACTTGTGTTTGGCCTAGACTCAAAGGCAGGCAGGGGAGCAAAAAGATTAGTAATGAAAAATAAAGGAAGGCTTCAAGTATGCTGTTTGGAGGTTGTTGGCATGAGGAAGCTGGAGGCAGGCTAACTAGAAGGGAGGCATCCTATGAGATTGATTTGATGAGCAGATTTGGCTTCTTCTGGTTGGTCCTGAGTTGGAATCAGAGGTAAAAATAATGAAGCTGGCCATTACTGGCTAAGTCCTGACCATTCAGGGACAAATGCTACAGAGATTGGGGTTTGTCTCCTCAAGCTCTTTATAGTGGCCATTGTTCACTTTTTCAGCCTGTCAGCTACCACTGACCTTAGTGATGTTGGTGCCTCTCTCACCCGGGCTTGGTGTGTGCCCTGGACTCCTATGGAACATACTTCTTTGATGGGCTTTCTGGCCTTGCATAATTCATCCAAAATGCCCATTTCCATAGGCTTTTTAACCCCTCTTCCATTATGTGTCATAGTAATTCAGTCATCTAAACTGTGGGTCACTATTTTCAGAAGGCTTTCAAGGTCTTTGCCAGGATATTAAATCCTGTATCTTGAGAAAAAGTTCCCACATTAATAAGCTCACTCTTATCCAGTCTCATGTTCTAGACCTCTTGATCAAGCAACCACAAATCCAGTCCCCTAGAGTCTCTCCCCACTCCTAGCAGTTAATGCCAGCTAATTCTTGCAGCTCCCTTTCCTCCTTTATAAGGCCCAGTGTGTCCCTAGCTGGGTTTTGATGCAACTCAACCAAAATGATCAACCTTGTGGCTAGGAGAAGAGATGAGAATGGATCCTAAGGAGGAAATCTACTGCTTTGTAAGAAACATGTCTCTACAGTGTGTTCCCACCTGCAGAGAGTGCCCATTCTTAGAAGGAATGAGTGAACTAGCTGTAATGCTGAGGAGTCAGTGGAGTCTAAGGAGCCAACATCTTTGGGGGCATCAATCCAGATGTCCCCATCTCATGTGTCAGGGCCCCATGTGTTTTCAACAAGGCTCCTGGTCCTTGCATATATCCCTTTCATGGACTAGTCAATCATCTTAGGAGCTTGGCAACTCTATTAAATCCTGAGTTGGTATTCAGCTTATTCTGCTCACAGACTGCAAGAAGTAAGAGTCTGAAAACCACAAAAAGCCTCTGTCCATATTCAATTGTTTGTTAACTGCCTCCAACTTTTCATTATTCCTCTGTAAGGCATCGGTGCAACTTAGTAACAACCAGGCAATTCTACCAGATTTAGCAGTTGGGCTGCTACTTCTTGACATAGTATCTATGTTCCACATTCTTGCCAGGCAGTAGTGAATGATTCAGTCCTCAAGCCCTATCGTATCTCCTGCTTTCTTGGGCTACTATTGCTACCAAAACTGTCAGTTGGGCTTCTGAGAAACAGACAGTGAGATGGAGTTAAGATGCAAAAAGTGCATGGGCCTAACACCCATGAAAAGTAAAAGGGGAAGGAAGAAAAACTGGTCATGGAGGATCTCCAACTATGACGGAGACCCAACCCAGTCTCAGCCAACCCACTTAGCAGCTCTAGACAGGGGAAATGTCCATTAGAGGAATTCCACGTTGAGCAGCAATGGTCCATCATTGGCCAGGAGCTGCCTGGGAAGCTGAGGCAAACCTGAAGTTACTAGAAGTGGACATCGTCAGCTAACTGCACTTTGTGCAGCTGAACAGCAAGTTCTCTCTTGAGAACACTCCCAGCAGCAAACTTCAATGGCGACATCATCCAAGTCCCAACATTTATACTTCCTTTCTTTTCCTCAACTTACTCTGTTGACTATAACTTCCAGACAAAAGCTAGTTAATAACAGGTACTTTGCTCTGACTTTTTAAATTTGGTGAGAACATCTTAAGTATTTCCCCTTAAACATAAGCTTGGCTATTAGTTTCAGACATTCTTTATCATGTTAAGGAAGTATAGTCTACTTATAGTTTAACTAAGGGTTATTAGTCCTTATTAGAAGGGAATACAAATGGCTACTTAGCATCGATCAAGATCTTTTTTGAACTATGATATAATAATATTAGAGTTGTTAGATGTCTGTCTCCTGGTTCCTGCCTTTGTTTGTTTTTCAGTCTTGCACTTTCTCCTTGTCTTAGACTCGATGACTGAACTGAGTTTCCCTGATTTTACCTTGTGCATTCTCTAAGAACATTCTCTCTCTCTCTATCTCTCTTTCTCATTCTTTCCTTCATTGGGTTGCCTTTCTGTAGCCTACAGCACACAGATCTCAATGCCTGCCTGCCTGACCATGCTCTTGTCATTAATTCAATAATTGGTGCTTGTTCTGATCTTTAGAACTGTTACTCTCGTGTCATGCTTTAAACATCCTGAAACTTTCTCTAATTCAAACTCAGTGCCTCAACTCATCAGATTTCATTCAAATAATGACTTTATGTTCAACTACAGCAGGAAGAGTTTTCCCGCCACTAATCCTATTCTAAATTCTATGTGCCAACTCATGCAAAATTATTGACTCAATCACCTACACTATAATTTCTACAAAATAGAGTGTTAGTAAAGAAGGGCAGCCTTCTGTCCTTTCTTACCACCTAGTTGTCTTCAGAATATCCATTCAAAAATCCACACCAGCTTGCTCTTGCACAACTGCACATCTGGATTTCTCAATATAATTTCCTACAGAAAGAGCACAAATGCTTTAGAGATGGCTTTTCTATTGTGGACTATTACTACACTCTATTTTGTTTATTATAAAAAATGTTTAGAAATAATTTGATACTTGCAGGATTTATTACTCTATTGTCAGCCTTTGACTTTATAGACAGAAGCTATTTATGGGCCAACTTGCATGATCTCGATATTGATTCCTGGCTTTTAACAATCCTTTGGAACCTTTACTGTAATAACAAAAAGGGATCAAAATGGATAGGAAATGAGCTCTTGACAGAGCAGATTGCAGTCCCAAATGATACAAATGTCCAAGCCCACCTACTTCTTAATTTCCACCCAGACCATTAGATACGTCTTTTGATAATTTGGATACATGACCTCCTGTCATAGCATCCTCCTTTATGCTAATGTCACATTCCTATTTTCATTCTGAGAGTGGCCTAAGGAGCAACTATGCTTGTTGGGCAATTACTACCATGAGGAACAGCTCAATATCAATTAGACCAATACCAGGATTGCTGCTTTTGGCAAACACTCTTCAGCATTTAGATAGCAAATGCAGAGCACCTCTCTGAAAAGATAAACTCATTTCATTATCTAATGGACCATTTTGCAACTAATTCATCCAGACAGGCTCATTGGAATGCAGTCCAATACAAAATTAAATAGCCTACAAGTTCTACTATGGTACAGACAGGATACTTGTGATATGGTTTGGATCTGTGTTCCTGACCAAATCTTATGTCGAATTGTAATCCCCAGTGTTGGAGGTGGGGCCTGGGGGAAGTGATTGGATTATCCAGGCGGATTTCTCACAAATAATTTAGCACCATCCCCTTGGTGCTGTACTTGTGATAGTGAGTGAGTTCTCATGAGATCTGGTTGTTTAAGTGTGTACCATCTCCCCCTCTTGCTCTCTCTCTTGCTCCTGCTTTTGCCATGTGAACTGCCTGCTCCCCCTTGGCCTTTGCCATGATTGTAAGTTTCCTGAGGTGTCCTCAGAAGCTGAGCCATTGCCAGCATCATGCTTCCTGCACAGCCTGCAGAACCATGGGCCAATTAAACCTCTTTTCTTTGTAAATTACCCAGTCTTGGGTACTTCTTTATAGCAGTGTGAGAACAGACTAATCCAACTTGTATGGCCAATGTTCAAAAGTCTACTGTCAGAACCCACTATGAATATTGGAGCACGGCACCAAGACTGGATTGATCAGGATGATGGCAATGGACCTATTCAGCAGACAAGGTCATTACTCCACCCAAAACCCCCTCATGCCCTTCCTGCTGTTTCTGGGTGCCCCTTCTCTAACTTCTGTGTGCTCACATCCAGCATGTGTATGTGTTCTTTGATGAACAACCCTCATGGCACTGGAGTGGCTTTGCCCCTCATAGTCAGAGAGCCAGAAGTGTTGAGGGTTTACATTCCAGCTCCCCGAAAAGGGAATCATTGTCAAACAATGTGACTATTGAGTACAAGAGCATGAAAGCCCAACTCCGACTTCCCTGTCTGAGGTGGGAAAATTAGAGAGTATAGTCATGTGCCACATAAAGATATTTCAATGACAGATGGCATATATGAAGGTGGTCGCATAAGATTATAATGAAGCTGCCCCATACAGGTGTATCTTTTTTTATTTTGTATACCATATTTTACTGTATCTTTTCTATGTTTAGATACATGAATACTTACCATTGTATTACAGTTACCTACAGCACTCAATACAGTAACATGCTGTACAGGTTTGCAGCCTAGGAGCAATAGGCTACCCATATAGCCAAGGCATATAGTAGGCTATGCCATCTAGGTTTTTGTAAGTTCACTGTGACTGTCACACAACAGAATTGCCTAATAAAACATTTCCCAGTAAGTTATCGCAAATGACACACGACTACTGTACAATTGACACCCCAGAGTTCTGCAGATCAGGCAAAGCTACAATCCAAGGGACTCTGCCTGAGATCTTACCCTTGCTTGGCTTCCTTTTCTTCCCTGTCCGGCTTCTCCCATTCCCCTTCTTCTCGGGACACTTCCATAACAAAGCATTTGCATGCAAGTCTTAGTCTTAGGGTCTGCTTAATAGAATCTGACTGAAAACAAACTGCTAAGCATTTTCACTTAGAAACACGTTTGGCCCTGGGCAATGGGAGGCTGAGCTCTTAAGTAAGGGTCACATAGTGCCAGCTGTCGGGAGAGGAAGGAAAGAGAGTTGGGAACCAAAGAGCCTGGTGTCTCTGATAGAAAGCCAAGAGGAGTGAATTGGTATTGGAGAAGAGAATTAGCTTTATTTCATTATCTTATTGTTTTAAAGTCCATGATCTTAGAGTAAGCAGTGTAAAAAGCATGCAGAACCTTCAGGATGTCTAGCTGGGCACAGTGGCTCACACCTGTAATCCTAGCACTTTGCGAGCCCCAAATAGACAGATCACTTGAGGCCAAGATTTCCAGATCAGCCTGGCCAACATGATGAAACCCCGTCTCTATTAAAAATGTGAAAAAATTAGCCAGGCGTGATTGTGCACTTCTGTAATCCCAGCTACTAGAGAGGCTGAGGCAGAAGAATCGCTTTAAAACAGGAGGCGGAGGTTGCAGTGAGCTGAGATCGTGCCACTGCACTGCAGTCTGGGCCACAGAGCAAAACCCTGTCTCAAAAAGGAAAAAAAGAAATCCTTCAGGGTGTCTGCATAAGAACATGTTTTCACTTGTTCACTGTCACAGTTTGGGCTCTCCCAGAAGCAGAAGCAGAAGCAGACACTAAGAGGTTAACATGGAGGACGTTTATTAGGGAGTAGTTTGGGTATCATCACTGTGCAAGGGAAGAGTAGAAAGCAAAAAATGTACAGATGGAGAAGCTGGGCTGAATGGTTCTCAATGGAGGCCTCTGCCAACACCACAGGAAGCTGTGAGGCTGGGTGGTCCCCTTTAGAGTTGTACCAGTTTGGGTGAGAAGATTGAGCTCTGTGTCAGTGAGTCATTGGATGAAGGCTTTCCCAGGAAGGGGGTCAACCTTGGGCAGCTGGAGGAATAAGTCCTTCAATCCTTAATGAGATCTTGACAACACATCACAGAATCCACTACATTCTTATCACAAAATCCTATAGAAATAACAGGACAAGTACATTTTTTAAAAGTTGTAGTTGCAGTAGACTATCAGGAGAGGTATTTCTAGCAAAAGAGAGCAAGGATGTCTTTCAAGAATAAATTGATGGGAAAGGATTGATAGCAATGCCCAATTGTTTCAGATAAGAAATCTGAAGTGATAGGTGCCAGAGGTATATCCCAAGCAATATCCCAGGAGATATTCCAGAATATCACAGGCAGAATTCCAAATAATCCCAGCATCAAAAGCAACAGAGGCTGAATGCTGTGAACACCACAGGCTTTGAGATGGATTTTCACATAGCTGTCTTCTGGATCTCAGTCACCAGGCCACGAGGGCTGTACCATGCTCAACTTCATCCCTGGCAAACCGACACCACTGGACCTGCATCCACAGCAAGACATAATTGAACTCCTGGGTAGCTGCCACTTAGGTTTTCAAGCTAAAATCTCAGTGGCAAAAGGAATGGAATTAATATGAGAGCATAAAGAACAATATCTGGACCATGTGTGTGCTCAATAAGTGGCTGATATTATGATTAGTATTCATAAATTATGGCTTACTTAACTCTTTGACTTTCATGATTATAGCAAAGGTATTTCATTTCTCCCAGGCAAGAAAGATGTTATTTATGAAATTATAAGTTAATAATTAACTATAAATCATAGTAAGTATGAAATCCATGCAATACCATTTTGACCTGCTATTTTTTTTAAAAAAAACTTAGTAATCTGTGGTTATGACTATAGACTGGTGAAGAATAAAACTGCTCAGCACCTTTTGTCTAAATCCAGTCCTCCTCCTGGGTCCTCTATGTCCATGGTTGGCATTTCCATCCATCCAGTCACCAAGCTAGAAGTCTTGGAGGCATCCTATACCCTCACCATCTCTCCCATACCCTCTCAATCAGTCATCAAGTCTTCCCTCTCTTCCCTCTTGCCAGCCAACTGTGCCTGCCATGTCCACTTTTCACCTAGACCACTGAGCTCATCACTTGGCATTGTAGATTCTAAAATATCCACCATGATCTGCCCTATTCCCCACCTTTCCAGGCTCATACCTCACCACTCCTTGCCTTGCATGTGATGTTTCAGAAACACCAAAATATTTTCAATTCCTCCTACACCCACTTGTTTTCACAAGTTATCCCTTCTGCCTAGAATCTCCAGTAGAAGCTGAATCTGCTGTTTCAGGTCTATAGTTAAACATTAAACTCAAAAACCACTATCTCCAAAATGCTTTCTCTGACTCTCAAAGGTAGATGGAATCCCTCTTCTCTGATTACTCAGCCCCCAGGCATGCTTCATCATTGCATTTATCATTGTCTAGTGCAATGTTCTCCTCAGGGGAAGTTCCAGAGTAAGATGATTGTGAGTGGAAAAACAACTCAAACTATGTTTTTCTCTGCCTTCACACCACAACAGCAATCAACACAGAAGACTTCTGTGTCCAAATATGTGGAGGATTTTCCCCCACAACAAGCAAGCAGTCAGTTCTGCAGTGGACACCAGCTGGGTGTCCTCTAATTTAATTCAATTCTGACACTATTTCCCTAGAGATAGGGTCAGATCCCACAGGTTGAGAACTTAGTCCCACAAGACCAGCCCCCACCCCCATGAGTTGCAGGTCTGGGCCTCCAAAACTTCCAACTAACTGGCTTCATGTTGGGGTTCCCATTATCCCCTCTTTGGGTTCTACTAGTTTGCTAGAGTGGCTTACAGAACTCAGGGAAACACTTACATTTACCCTTATTATGAAGGATACTAAAAGGAGACAGATGAAGACATGCACAGGGTGAGGTATGGGAAAAAGGACACAAAGCTTCCATGCCCTCCTTCGCACTCCACCTTCCAGGGACCTCCATGTTTTCAGTTGTCTGGAAGCTCCCTGAACCCAGCCCTTTTGGGTTTTTATGAAGGCTTCATTATGTAGGCATGATTGATTAAACCATTGGCCATTGGTGATCAACTTAATCATCAGTCCCTCTCTCCTCCACAGAAGGTGGGGAGAGGGGCTGAAAGTCTCAACCCTCTAATCATGCCTTGGTCTTTCAGGTGACCAGTCTCTATCCAGAAGCTGCTTAGGAGCTTTTAGCCATCAGTCAACCATTAGTATACAAAAAGACATCATTTTGGAGATTCTAAGGATTTAAGGAATGCCAAGAAACGGAGTTGAAAAACAAATTCATCACAATGTTGCAATGATCCAAGTTCAAATCTGACTCTGTCACTTACTAGCTATGTGATCTTGAGAAAGCCCTTTAGTGTCTCAGTTTCCTAATCTGAAAAAATCGGATAATAAATGATGAACAAAATGACACATATAAAGAACTCAGCATAGCTGGAGAGGATGTGGAGAAATAGGAACATTTTACACTATTGGTGGGACTGTAAACTAGTTCAACCATTGTGGAAGTCAGTGTGGCGATTCCTCAGGGATCTAGAACTAGAAATACCATTTGACCCAGCCATCCCATTACTGGGTATATACCCAAAGGATTATAAATCATGCTGCTATAAAGACACATGCACACGTATGTTTATTGCGGCACTATTCACAAGAGCAAAGACTTAGAACCAACCCAAATGTCCAACAACGATAGACTGGATTAAGGAAATGTGGCACATATACATCATGGAATACTATGCAGCCATAAAAAAGGATGAGTTCATGTTCTTTGTAGGGACATGGATGAAACTGGAAATCATCATTCTCAGTAAACTACTGCAAGGACAAAAAACCAAACACCGCATGTTCTCACTCATAGGTGGGAACTGAACAATGAGAACACATGGACACAGGAGGGGGAACATCACACTCCGGGGACTGTTGTGGGGTGGCGGGAGTGGGGAGGAATAGCATTAGGAGATATATCTAATGCTAAATGATGAGTTAATAGGTGCAGCACACCAACATGGCACATGTATACATATGTAACAAACCTGCACGTTGTGCACATGTGCCCTAAAACTTAAAGTATAATAATTAAATTAAATTAAATTAAATTAAATTAAATTAAATTAAATTAAAAAGTAAAATAAAATAAAATAAGAAGAACTCAGCATAGCACCTGGCAAATTATAAACCTTAATAAATCAAAGGTCTCGTTATTGTGAGTGTCTTCCATTGGTAGACTTATTTCAGTTTGCATACCAAGCATCTGTTCCTGACACAGAAAAGCTCATCAAATGCACATTGATTCAATTAATACATGAACAAATGAAGGGATGGATGGATGGATGGATGGATAGACGGATGGATGGATGGATGGATGTACCAGTCACTATTTCGCTGACAACAATGCAGAACCCGAGGTGGCATCCAGAGGATTCAAGGTGATTTGCTTGTTTCTCAGGCACACTACACTCATCTTCCCATACCTACCCAAGCCACCTTCATACCTGCCTGATCCCCAGGCTGCAGGTGAGCCCCACAACCTCACTACATTCTGAACAGAAGTAGGGCAGCCTGCACCACCTCACACAGCACTCAGCTACATTTGCGTGCAGTTTTCTGAATGTAAGAAACTTCTCAGAGAAATAATCTTAGGGTTTTGTTTTTGTTTTCTTTCTGGAACAAAGAACACGAAACACAGATAATAGAGTTGGGGGAGGGAGAAACCATCTCTTTTCTCAGAGTTGAAAAGGGCAAGTGACTATAAAACAAGAACATTCAACCCCCAGCTGAGAGATAAAAATAGAGAGAGGGCCATTAGGCCCAGAGTTGTCACCTGTGTCCCCTCTCTGGCTGCTCATGGACACGGACAGGAGGGAGCCCAGAGGGAACCGAATGGCTCTTGTGCCTGCACAGAACGGCCCTTCTGCTGCCGGCCTGGCTCTTTTTTACCCTCCTGACAGTGGCTCTACAATGTAAAGGAAGGACATCCACCCACACTCTATTAGCATCAGGATTTTATACAATCATTCCAAATGTTAAAAAAAAAAAAAAAAGGAAACAATCCCAAGAATGTTCCTACCACTCCACATTCTTAGCAAACACATTTTTAAGAAAATAAACTAAATCCTGCCATGTACCCAATTTGTGTTTTCCTTTACCAGTCAGCTGCCTGGCCCATTTTATATAAGGCATCAGACTCCCTGCCCCACTATAATGTCGTGGGTTCTCTTGGGGATGTCTAAGTGTAACATAAAATATTGTCCCTAAAAGTATATACACACTATGCTACGAAGATGGATAGATGTTTCCTAGTGGTTAATGAGTACCATTTCTCTCCAGTTTCCCTGACAGGTTGAAACTAAAAACAAACACACATCTATACATACACAAGGCCCGTCTCAATAAAAGAACGTAACTGTCGGCCCAAACATTTTCAAGATGGTCAGGAAACAGACTTTTTTCCTCTTTTTATTGTCCTTTTACTTAGAGAGCATTCAAATTCTTCCTTTAAAGCACTGAACACCATTACTAAAATTTCAGACTACTGTAGAGTATATATACACACACACACATAAACATGTGTGTATACACTTATGTGTGTATATATGTGTCTGTGTACATGCACACACTCACAGGTTCCTAGGAAAAAATCAGCTGTTTAACTTTAAACAAGAAGTGAATCTCAGGAAAAAGGGAAAGCTGGAGCACTTTGATCCTGTCTTACATCCCCATGCTTGCAATGGGGCTTCAGAGAATCACAGAGTGTTGGAGCTAGAAGTCGCTTCAAGGTCAAATTCTTCCCTTCACCACTGAGAAACCCAGGGCCCAGCAAAGTGAAGTGACTTCCAAAGTCACACAGCCAGATGGTAGAAAAGCTGTAAAACGCAGTCCTATATTCTGATAGGACAACTCCTGGGAGACATGGGCTTAGGAAATACTGGATAATGGTGGGTAGCGACACCAGTCAGCCCCTGACCTGGGAGGAAGTTTCTCAAACCCTCAGAACAGAATGTTTCAAAGTCTGTAATCTTTGGACCTGACCATGACAGCAAGTAATACCAGCAGTGATGCTAGCAGTTAGATCAACAATCAAGATATGCATGGCAGGGGCTGTTCACACAGAGCTTTGCAAACCTGGGGGTGGTAATTCTGCCTCATGAGTGCAGTTATGAAGGGCATGCATTTCCATGGCTTTCTTCTATTCTTATCATCTTCTTTCATTCTTCCTTTTGCTACCATTTTTCCTCTTTCTTCTCTCCTTGCTTACCCTACCATGTACCCAAACTGCTCCTTTACAGTCCCTGTCTGCACGTGGTCAGTCACAGTCCAGTGACTTCAGTGATTCTAGCAGCTAAATCATACCAACAGTTCCGTGACAGGATTCATGACACAGTGGCCTGATGTGCAAAAACAACCTCTTGAGTCCCAAAAGCAGGCTGAGGGCAGGGAGAGAGCAGGACATATTGTTCCGTCAATCAGCAATAATTTTTGAGAATCTGCTGTAACAGGGTGCTTTCATCAACTGTAGAAAACTGTGAGCAAGTGGCAAGAGGCCACAGCAGGCACTTAGCTGACACTTGCTCCTAGAATCCCTCTCTGTAGCTCAGGGAGAGCGCTGCTGTGGTGGAGAGGGGAGGAGGGGGGAAAGGAGAGAGGAGAGGGGGAGAAGAGGGAGGAGAAGAGGGAGGAGAGGAGGTCAGCATTCAGCTAGGAGCCACCATGCCCATGCCAATGCCTGAGGGCTTTATATGACCCAAGGTCAATCTGAGGGGAGGTGGGAGGAAAACAGCACAATGCCTCCTTCCATTCCAGAAAACACCCATGAGGTCAACAAAACCATTCAGATATTTCTGGTGTTTAAAGAATTTCAGTAGTAAAATGTCAATTTTTTCTGTTCTTTCACAGCAACTTTAAAAGTGGATCAAACATGTCACAATTTTTAGAAAGCTCAATGCTGTCACTAGATTTAAAGTTTCAAAGATAAAAAGGATGCCCCTAAAAACCAGTTGCATCTTTGAGTATATATATTTTTAGTTTTAGTATATTTTTAACTGATAAATAATAACTGTACATATTTATAAGGCTCAATGTGATGTTTGGTTACTTATATACATTGTGGAATGATCAAATCAGACTAACATTATATTATCACTGTTCAAATTATGGCAAATGGAATTAGAAATCAATTATAGTGACTAAGCATTTTGTAAAATAAAAATATTTTTTGTTCACCAACCTAGTCTCCTAATGTTATTTACATCACTAGAAAACACCAGAAGTTTTGAAAAATTTTGATCCACATTCCATCAAATTGCAAGCAATTCATTGCAACAATGAATTAATTATACCCAAACCAAAAACTGTGTCTTTTTCCTTTCGCTGGTGGTAGGGGGGCAACTGAGTTCTTTTTATTCTCTACTAAGTAAATTTTTTAAGTGAGTTTTTAAAACCTATTAATGTAAAGTGACACGTTTCAATGCTAAGAGGTGCTCACTATACTAACAGCAGACCCACATTACACAGATGGAGTTGCCTTCCTTCTTCGCCTCATAAACGTTAAGAGTGGCACACATAACTTTTTCACTGTAGATGAACACTTGGTACACACAATAATTGAGACCTTTAACTTGTGTGTTTCTCTAGGCTTGGTGTGACTGAGTCTGTAGCCTCCTTGTGACAAGGGTAGAGATTTTTCATTGAATACATATATCCCCATAATTGTGGAACATACTCAGTGCTTGTCTCAATCAGCACATGGTTGGTTGTTAGTTTTTGTTTCTTCTTTTTTCTTTTTTGTTTTAATTTCAAGAAAAACTAATGAGTTTCCAGAAGCAGTGTGAGTGCTTTGGGGCTGAATGTGATTTAAAACCGGCAGTAAAAGAAAAAGAAGACAGGGAAGGTAGCTGGTTAATTGACCTTTATTGTGCCTTCTGGTTCATTTAGAAATGGAAATTAAATTAACGTGATAATTCAGTCCTACTGTGTTAAGGCTGCTATAAACACATTAAATTTTATGGCCATTGATTTAGCATTTTTTTCTATTAACTGGGTTTAATTTTCAAAATTGTCATGCAGGTTCTGAAAAGTGGTTCATTCACTCTGGTTCCTCCAAGTTACTAACGTGTAGTCTTTTCTTTTTTTAATAGTATTCACTTAACTATTCAACTGCAGAGGGCCCAACTGCCCTCAAAAGCCTGGATTAATTTTGAAACTAACCCGATTGAAAGTCTTTATAAGCAGCAAGGAGAGTTCAGGGATGGGAGAAGTCAGTGAAATTTCCTGGTACCATATCAATTTCTTAAAGATCAGAAGCCCCAAAATTAACCTTGACAAAAGGAAATATTTTGGATTTCCTTTTTGGGAGACCAAGGGAACCATGAAAAGAGTTTGTGTTGGTACTTCTATTTCTTAAAGTATCTTAATAACATAAAAGTCTTTTAAAATGCAACCATTCCTTGTATTTCAGATCCCTAAACATCTTTTTTTTAAATCTACTATATTGAAATTATAACCAATCAAAACTTTCTAAGTTTGAACTATTAAAAGACATCCATTTTTACTTGAAGCTAAAAGCGATTTTCTAGATTCTTTCTTTAGCAGACATAGGCTTGTGTACCTTCTAATATGGCAATGAGTAGCCTGTTAGTTTAATAAGATACTGAAGTTTTATTGTGAAACCTATTGACAGATGAGGTCTCAGAGAATTACCAAAAGATTCTGTTATTTAACTTTGAAGTATTCATGAAAAGTAGAAATTTAGTTTATAGTTTAACTTTGAAACAAAAATGCTAACAGCCCTTTCCTGAAACAAGCCCTCTTCTTGCCTGGGGACCAGACTGCCTTTGTAGGACTGACAAATTATAAATAGCCCAGATTCGAAATTATGGTTTAGGAGTCATTCAGCTAGAGGCCACAAGATTCTAAACCTCCCCAATAGCTCCTAGGGATAACGTCACTATTATAAAACCTAAGATCTGTTCTTGAGATATTTTTTAGACCCCGCACTCAATGGATCACCTGGTGCCACCCAGATCAATACACTAGTTCATCTGATCTTGTGGCCCCCACACAGGAACTGACTCAGCGCAAGAGGACAGCTTCATCTTCCTATGATTTTATCTTTGACCCAACCAATCAATACTCCCCACCACCTGGCCACCTACCCACCAAATTATCCTTAAAATCTACAATCCCCAAATTTTCACGGGGACTGATTTGAGTAATAATAAAACTCCAGTCTCCTATACAGCCAGCTCTGTGTGAATTAAACTCTTTCTTGATTGCAATTCCTCTGTCTTGATAAATCAGCTCTGTCTGGGCGGTGAGCAAGGAGAACCCACTGGGCAGTTACAGTGGAAGGAACCATATCTGGAGTTTCTTGCGTAGTTCCTAGTATGTAATAGAGTATCTTGCTAAAGTAGAAGGTATTCAATATATAAAAATAATGATCACCAACACTTAATTATACAACATTGACTATCCATCCAGCACTATCCTAAGGATCGCATCTACATTAACTCATATAACCCTCACATAAGGTACAATTACCCTCTCCACCTTACAGATGAAGAAACAGAGGTACAGAGGGGTTAAGTAACTTGTGCAGGGATTTGAACCCATGCCACCTGGCTATGCCACCTGCGTTGAATAATTGCAATACATTCATGTCCGTCAAGTTTAGTATTTTCAGCCCAGTATTATTCACTCCCATTCACTAGGCCAAGTAACTTAGATCATTTTTGACTTGTCCCCTGCTGGCACACCTCACTCCCCCACACCCAGACCATCTTGGATTCTAGAATCCTGATTCGTTTTCATTTCCTGGTGATGGAATCTAATGATGCCCCCTTGAAGATAATTTATAAAATTCTCAATTATGTTAATGTTTCAAAACTTGAAGCCTCTGATCTCTGTTGGTGAGGGTCAGAGCGGAGGCTGGGGGGAGGATGAGAGTGAGTTTGAAGGGGAGAGGGCACTCCAGCATCTTCTGCCTCTTGTTTTTATGGGTTTGACTTTATAAAATTTGCTAGAGCAGCCTTTGGTTTCTTTATCAAGCACTGTGCCTGCAATGGGGGTGCCACCAAGATGGAACTGATTAATCCTTTCCCTCTTTCCCTGCTGTTGCTCCAGCTTAACTCTATCCTAACACTTTATTTCTTGCCTGTTCGTCTCCTTCCAAAACTTGGAAGCTAGAGGTAATGATAAGGACTGTGGCTGATGCAAAACTGTATCCTCAAGGCCTCGAATCATGTCTGATTCATTAGTGCTCAACAAATGATTGATGATTGAGTGAGTTCACAAATGACTGAAAATAGACCAGCCCCTCATCAAGAAGCATAAATGAGAGTATACAGCATGTTCTAGTCATATTTTTTTCAGCATTACACAATTAGATTATAAGCGTCTCAAAACAGGGTCCAGAAAGAAAGCCTTGTCTATATATCCTACAGCATCTGAGTGTCACCCACATAATCTGCAAGGAAAGAGCAAAGTAGACGTTCCAAAAGCTGAGTCAAGCTGAACACATTTGTTCTTACATCATAATCACCAAATCAAGGAGAAAATGCAATAAAAGCATAACCGAGAACTAGAACCAAATGTGGAAGACAGGAGACAACAAAATGTGCATCAAACTAGAGGACAAGGCAAAGGCATGAATAAATGATACAGGGAAAGGTCGGTAACAAAGGACATTAAAAGGAAGTAGTGAAATGAGTTAGTAACCATACACTTATTTCCCAGTTCTGTCTGCTGAGAGGGCCTAAAGATAATGATACCCCAGTATCAATGGGGCACAACCAGCACCCAGGTCTTGGTCTCCACCACTCTCTAATAAAATGAACCAGGGCTCTTTGAGGAAATAGATGATTCTAGGACTGGGACAGAGAATACACAAGATGAGAATGGACCACCTTGTAGAGCCAGAAAGTAAGGAGGTATTCAAAAACCAAAAGTCTGAGAGCATGGCAAAGGGACAGAGGGGCCCAGTGAAAGAGCTCACAATTGCTAAAGCTTGGACAATGTGAGCAACAAAATAAATAATGCAGTGCTGAATTATAGCCCAAAGTATAAAATAAATATCCATGGGTCTATACTGACATGAACAAGTGATTGAATAGATAAATCAATAAATGGGGAAGAGACAAATCTCCCACACAGCAGAATTCCAAACAATTCTAAATAATTGATGTAGATCCTCCTCCTCTCAAGAAAGTGAAGCTTAGCTCCCCACCTCTTGTGTGAGCTGTGCTTAGTGACTTGCTTCAAAGAGTAGAATATGGGAAAAGGGAGAAAAAAAAAGGGATTTGACAGCAGGGAGACTTGGCAAACACTACTTTATCCCAGGGTTCAAGGTCAACATCAACAGGGATAAGTAATGTTGATAATATGTGTGCTTAGCATGAGGTGATGAGAAGACACCTTACCTCTGAGGGCTTCTTCCCCAAAACTAATAACCCAGTCTCGTCATGAGAAAAACACCAGACAAACCCAAATTGAGGGACATTTTACAACATATTTGGCCAGAACTTCTAAAAACTATCAAGGTCATCAAAACTAAGGAAAGCCTGAGAAATGTCAGGCAGGAGGGGACAAACAAGACATGGCAACTAAATTTAACAGGATAATTTGAATGGGATCCTAGAACAGAAAAAAGATATTAGGGAAAAATTAGTGAAAGCTCAAGAAACTGTGGGGATTAATTAGTTAACTAATTAACCCATGTAGGTTCCTTCGTTGTGACAAATGTACCACAGTAATGTAAGATGTTAACAATAGGGAAAATGGATGATGTGGTATATGTGAAGCCTTTTTTCTTTCTTTTTCTTTGATACAAGGTCTCACTCTGTTGCCCAGGCTG
This sequence comes from Hylobates moloch, assembly GCF_009828535.3. Lineage (NCBI taxonomy): Eukaryota > Metazoa > Chordata > Mammalia > Primates > Hylobatidae > Hylobates > Hylobates moloch. Next base: position 73,661,871 of record NW_026652284.1, read on the forward strand.
GAGTGCAATGATGCAAACACAGCTCACTGCAGCCTCAATCTCTTGAGCTCAGGCAATCCTCCCGCCTCAGCTTCCAAATAGCTAGGACAACAAGCGTGCACCACCACACCTGGATAATTTTTATTTTTTATTTTTTGGAGAGATGGGGTTTCACCATGTTTCCCAGGCTGGCCTCGAACTCCTGAGCTCAAGCAATCCTCCCACCTCAGCCTCCCAAAGTGCTGAGATTTCAGTTGTGAGCAAGAACTCTTTACACTATCCATGCAATTTGTCTACAAATTTAAAACTATTCCAAATTTAAAAGATATTTTTTCAAAAGCAATAAATAAAAGAGTAAGGAATTATGCACCTAGTTCAGCATCTAAGTAACTGAAAATTGAGCATCCGCCCAACATTTCTTTGTGTCAGTCTTGGTGCATCTCAGTGGGCCTAGAAAAAAGACATGAAGAAGTTAAACTGGTCTGGACACATGGCAGGCTTTTAAAAATTTTATCATATTGCAAAATAAACAACAGTGTATAGATACTGTTTATATTTTTGTCTTCCCATATCATTTTCTTTTGCAAACTGTCCCCAGGAACTACCCCCAAGGAAATTTTTAATTAAGGAAGCTTACTTTTCATTACTTTTCATTAGTGTTTGCATGTGACCTGAACTGACCAATCAGAACACCCTATCACCCTAGGAACAGTTACTGGTCCAAGGGTGAATGTCATGTGGAGCCCAAGTAGAGCCAAGCATAGTCATTTTGAGTGGCTTCCTGTAGATATTCAGTATCCTTCTGAAATTGTGAGTTGTGCTGCACTATATAAGCCTAGAGCTACCAGGACCATCCTTTATAGTAGAAAGAGTCCTTGCTGGATAAAACCACCCCAGAGGAAAAAGAAATTAGATCTGCAGAGAGACAGATTTCTGATGGCATCATCTGAGACTTGGATCCAATATGTCCATAGTTCGCACCCCTCTTTAAACTCTTACTTATTTAAAGTGGTAAATTCCTGATTGTCCTAAAGTGAATTTGAGATGTTTTTGTTACAAGTTAAAAATCTTGACTAATAAAAGCAGATTGAGATGGAATATATGAATACTCAACTGATAAATCACTTGTTCATTAATTTTAGTTATTTGTATATTGAAATATTCAACATTAATAAGTACCTACTATTTGCCAAGTACTGTGGTAGGTCCTGGAAATACAAACATGTAAGAATCAATATCTCCCTCAAGGAACTTATAATCTACAAGGGAGACAGACAAGCAGCTGAGCAAAAACCACAATACAATGTGATAAAGACATAGATAAATGTGTTACTGAATGCAATGGACCTCACAAGATGGGCATTCATTGCAGACTAGCGTGACGTCCTGACAAAGAGACCTTGGAACTGGGTTTAGAAGAATGAATTAGTTACCAAGCTCAGTCAGGGGTTGGGGAGAATGCTGGGATGGGACAAGGCTGATATCAAGCTGTAAGAGCAGCCCATGTGATACATAGGTGTGAGGAAGCCTGACTGCTTTTAGGAACTGCAAGTAATTCAGCACTACTGATCTGCGGGGCAGAAGGAAGGAACTCCCAGCAGGTCAATTATTTCTGTCAGTGTGGATAAATGATACACATCTTTTAATGTTTAACATTCACACACACGCGTGAGCGCGTGCACACACACACAGACACACCTACCTGCAGCTTACTGAGCCACATATGCTTTTCCAGATCTTGTCCTGACAGGTTACCAGCTCAGAATCAAGCTGATTGCCTTGATCAGCAAGGAATCAGGACAGACATGGCAGACAGGTTCCAGTTGTAGCAGATAAACTATTAATGGATAACTTAGAGCTGATATTCATTCTTGCACGTTTGATCAGTACACACTTCAAATTCTTAATAACAATTTTTGTAAAACTTTTCCCTTGATTCAGATAGGTATTCATCATTGTCTTTTCTCCCTTAGGCAATGAACCCTAGCCTAGCAAAAGTTCACTTACTACTTAAGGGGACAGAGAACATATTACCACTGATTCATGACATGCAATGAGAATTTACTAACAAGAAGTGTTGTGTCTGAGAACTAATTAAAAAAAACAAAACTGTAGATCTGGTTCAACTGGTTCAATCCAAAAAATGCCCATCAGTTTCTACCCCGTGAGAGCCCCTGTTCTAGAGACTCTGGGGTACGAGCTGAATTCCCCATGCAAAAACAAATTCTCTCAATCATGCCACGAAAGGTTCTTTATATATCAAAGTTGGCAGGAAATAGAGGACTAAAATTGTTTCAAACTGTTGTTGGCAGTAAGCTTCTGTCTGTGTTAATTACACTCTATGTTTGATGCTCATCATTCAGTCAACAGTTAACGCATTGTAGCCTTTCTGTGATTGACTAAATACCAAATTACTGTATGCAGCTTTTTGGATTTCTGAGTTTATCAAATTTATATCATTCCCAGACTTGATGATCTAATAGTTTGGGGGTTTTTCCAGCCCTAACTCCTTTGATAAACAACTAGTCAATGAAAATATTGGGTATACTCATGAGGATGGCCCTAAAAGCTTAGAACCCTAAAGAAATACAGATATTTAAGGAAGTTCTTTTAACTTTAAATTTGAAAGGATAGGTGACTTAAGAAAAAACAAATTTGCACCACATTTTATTATAATCTACTTATACATGGTTACATAATGCATAGACATCCCCAAAAAATTTTAACAAAATTTAGGTAAGTGTATGTACATATACGTGTTTGTGTGTGTATGTATTTGACATAAGGTAAGAAAGTGATTCAAAAATAATTCCAAGTAAAGACCATAATAAACAGAAATCAAATAAAAAACACATTTTGTGTTCTTAGTTTTACATTCAGTATGCAGTTCTCGAACTATATATTAAAATAGGTATTTTATACTGGCAAGCCAAATCCAGCAGCACATCGAAAAGCTTACCCACCATAATCAAGTTGGCTTCATCCCCGGGATGCAAGGTTTGTTCAACACATGCAAATCAATAAATGTGATTCGTCACATAAATGGAACTAAAGACAAAAAACACATGATTATCTCAATAGATGCAGAAAAGGCCTTCAATAAAATTCAACATCCCTTCATGTTAAAAACTGTCAATAAACTAGGTATTGAAGGAACATACTTCGAAATAATGAGTCATATATGACAAACACACAACCAATATCTTTCTCAATAGGCAAAAATGGAAGCATTCCCCTTGAAAACTGGCACAAGACAAGGATGCCCTCTCTCAATACTCCTGTTCAACATAATATTGGAAGCTCTGGCCAGGGCAAACGGGCAATAGAAAGAAATAAACGGTATTCAAATAGAAAGAGAGGAAGTAAAATTATCTTTATTTGCAGATGACATGATACTATATCCAGAAAACCCCATCGTCTCAGCTCAAAAGCTTCTTAAGCTGATAAGCAAATTCAGCAAAGTCTCAGGATACAAAATCAATGTGCAAAAATTGCTAGCATTCCTATATATCAACAACAAGCAAGCAGAGAGCCAAATTATGAATGAATTCCCATTCATAATTGCTACAAAAAGAATAAGATACCTAGGAATATAGCTAACAAGGGAAGTGAAGGGCCTCTTCAAGAAGAATTACAAAAAACTGCTCAAGGAAATAAGAGAGGACAAAAACAAATGGAAGAACATTCCATGCTCATGGATAGGAAGAATGAATATTGTAAAAATGGCCATACTGCCAAAAGCAATTTATAGATTCAATGCTATTCCCATTAAACTACCACTGACATTCTTCACAGAATTAGAAAAAAAACTATTTTAAAATTCATATGGAACCAAACAAGAGCCTGAATAGTCAAGACGATCCTAAGCAAAAAGAACAAAGCTGGAGGCATCATGCTACCTGACTTCAAACTATACTACAAGGCTATAGTAACCAAAACATCATGGTATTGGTACAAAAACAGACACATCGACCAATGAAACAGAACAGAGAACACGAACCTGAGAAATCTGACAAAAACAAGCAATGTGAAAAGGATTTTCTTTTTAATAAATGGTGCTGGGAGAACTGGTTAGCTACATGCAGAAAATTGAAACTGGACCCCTTCCTTATACCTTACACAAAAATCAACTCAAGATGGATTAAAGACTTAAATATAAAATATAAAACTATAAAAACTCTAGAAGAAAATCTAGACAATACCATTCAGGACATAGGCACGGGCAAAGATTTCATTACAAAAATGCCACAAGCAATTGCAAGAAAAGCAAAAATTGACAAATGAGATGTAATTAAACTAAAGAGTTTCTGCACAGCAAAAAAGACTATCATCAGAGTGAACAGACAACCTACAGAATGGGAGAAAATACAATCTATCCATTTGACAAAGGTCTAATATCCAGAACCTATAAGGAACTTAAACACATTTACAAGAAAAAAAAAACCATTAAAAAGTGGGCAAAGGACATAAACAGGCACTTCTCAAAAGAAGACATTTATGTGGCCAAGAAACAAATGAAAAAAAAGCTTAACATCACTGATCATTAGAGAAATGCAAATCAAAACCACAATGAGATACTATCTCATGCCAGTCAGAATGGCTATTAATAAAAGTTAAAAAACAACAGATGCTGGTGAAGTTGTGCCAAAAAAAAAAAAAAAAAAGAATGCTTTTACACTGTTGGTGGGAGTGTAATTAGTTCAACCATAGTGGAAGACAGTGTGGTGATTCCTCAAAGATCTAGGGGCAGAAAAACCATTTGAAGCAGCAATCCTATTACTGGGTATATACCCAAAGGAGCATACATCATTCTATTATAAAGATACATGCACACGTATGTTCATTGCACCACTATTTCCAATAGCAAAGACATGGAATTAACCCAAATGCCCATCAATGATAGACTGGATAAAGAAAACGTGGTACATATCCACCATGGAATACTGTGCAGCCATAAAGAGGAATGAGATCATGTCCTCTGCAGGGACATGGATGGAGCTGGAAGCCATTATCCTCAGCAAATTAAGGCAGGAACAGAAAACCAAACATTACATGTTCTCACTTATAAGTGGGAGCTAAATCATGAGAACGCATGGACACTTTGAGGGGGGGAACAACACACTGGGGCCTGCCAGGGGTAGGTGGGGAAAGGGAGAGCATCAGGGAGAATAGCTAATGAACACTGGTCTTAATACCTAGGTGACGGATGATCTGTGCAGCAAACCACGATGGCACACATTTAGCTATGTAACAAACCTGCACCTCCAGCACATATACCACTGAACTTAAAACAAAAGTTGAAGAAAAAAATCGGTATTTCAGACCAAACACTGCATGTTCTCACTTATAACTGGGAGCTGAACAATGAGAACACACGGACACAGAGAGGGAAACGACACACACTGGGGCCTGTCAGGGGGTCGGAGAGAGGGAGAGCATCAGGATAAATAGCTTATGCATGTGGTGCTTAATACCTAGGCGGTGGGTTGATAGGTGCAGCAAACCATGACGGCACACGTTTACCTGTGTAACAAACCTGCACGTCCTGCATATGTAGCCCGGAACTTAAAATAAAATTAAATTTAATTTTTAAAAATAGGTATTTTAGCATAAAAGAGAGATGGTAGCACCCAACAGTCTATATTCAGTGGTGTGCTCCAACCAACTTGTATTGCCTTGCAAGAGAGTCTAGTTTGTGTATCTTTTCTCAGCTCCACGTTCAGTGACTCAATTTGAGTAGCTTGAATTGGCTATGGTGAGAGTATTTACACCACAGAAACTGGCAAACGCTATAAATCAGGGCTTTTTTCTTCCAGGAGGGCTGACTGGAAAACATTTACAAAACACCACTGCATATATATTTGTGCGTGAGTCTGTGTGTGTGTATGTGTGTGTGTATATATAGATATAGGTATGTGTATATACTTACACATGTATATAGATGTATACATATAATATGTGTATGTACATATATGTAGTATATATGTGCACAAACACATATACACAAAACATACGTAGGGATTGTTTTATTTTTGTGTCCTTACATTGAACATTGGGCAGCTTTTCTTTTTGGTATTTATATAGGTAGATAGTATATAGGTGATAGATAACGAAAAACAGAGATATAATGAGTAACAAAATTATTACTATAAAGAAAAATAAATAAGATTGAAATGAAAAGACACAGTAGCTAACAAGTATAGAAAAATACTAATGGCTTTACTAAAAAGAAAGAAAGTTTCTTAAGCACCAGAAAAACTTCTTAGAGCTAGAAAGGTAACTTAATCCAACTACCTTTAGTCTAATCCAACTGTCCTTTTCACCTTTAAGGAGACAGAGGCACAGAACATTTAAGTGGCTTACCTACAACTTAAAACTAGGCAAATGGCTGGGAGCGGTGGCTCAGGCCTGTAATCCCAGCATTTTGAGAGGCCAAGGTGGGCAGATTGCTTGAGCCAAAGAGTTCAAGACCAGCTTGGGCAACGTGGTGAAACCCCATCTCTACCAAAAATACAAAAATTAGCCAGGCATGGTGGTGCAGGCCTGTAGTCCCAGCTACTCCAGAGGCTGAGGTGGGAGGAGGGTTTGAGCCTTGGAGGCAGATGTTGCAATGAGCGATAGAGCCTGGGCAATAGAGCCAGACCTCATCTCAAAAATAAATAAGTAAATAAATAAATATAAATAAATAAATAAAATAACACTAGGCAAGTGAGAAGGTCAGAACTGGACTCATGCCTTCTAACTCAGGTTTCTAACAGCCCCATTAGACCTGTTGTGCTCCCTCTTGAGGCATCTTAACAGACTGAATGAAATTGCCAAAGCCAGCATCAATTTTTCTAGTAAATGTTTTTCATTATTATAACGAAAATAACAGTTGCTTTAGGGCCTGTTAACAGATCAGAAATATATTACACACTGTTTAAGGCACCTGCTATGGGTTCTTCCAAGTCTTAACCAGAATCACCAGTACCTTCTAGATGGAAGACTAGAGCACAAAATTTGAGATAGGCAAAGTGTCTTCTTGTACAAAATTTATCTTGTAATTGATCATGTTTGCAGTTTCCTCATAATTTAATGCAACCACACAGACATAGTTTTTCTCATCTCAGAGTGTTAAGCTATTTTCAATCTTTAAGGAGATTAGAAACTGCCCAATACCACTGTAACATATTGTCTTAATTTTGTGCTGCTGTAACAGAACGCCACAGACTAAGTAATTTATAATGGACAGAAATTTTTTGGCTCATGGTTCTGGAGGGCTGAGAAGTCCAAGATCAAGGCATTTGGTGAAGGTCCTCTTGTTGTGTCATAACATGGCAAAAGACACCACAAAGTGAGAGAGAGAGAGCAAGAGGGGGCTGAACACCTCATTTTATAAAGAACCCACTAACCGAGATAATGGCATTAATCCATTTATGAGGGCAGTGCCCATGTCCTAAAGATCTTTTATATGTCCCACCTCCTAACACCTCTACATTGGTTATCAAGTTTCCAACACATAAACTTTGGGGATGCATTGAAACCACAGGAGACATGAATTTTTCAAGGTACAATAAAAAGATCTGCCAGATTTAAGGCTAATTCATGAATTGCCTAATGTTATCTAAAATACCCTCTGTTCACAGGAATGTTTACACAGGATGGTTTACATAAACTGCTAGATTACTGGAAACTTCATTTCTAGGAAAAGGAGGAAGCTGATTCCATCTCTTCCAGTTGAAGACTTCCCTTATCAGGCAATTCTGATGGCACTCTATCTACTCTGTTGACTAAAACATCTGTTCATTCACTAAAAATAAACTAGGCAGCAGCGCAGAAAAAAAGTATAGGTTTTAGAGTGAGACACACAGGTTCAAATCCTTATTCAGCCATTTCCTAACTGTGTAAACTTGAAAATGTTACTGAGCCATTCTGAGTCTCAATTTCCTTATCTGCCAAATGGAAATGATACTACCTAGAATTAATTTGATTTCTTGGGATTAAAGAGAAAACATTTCTAAAGTATCTGACACAGTATCTGATGCATAGTAGATATTCAAATGAAAATTTATTCCTTCTTCTTTCCCTTCCTACCCTCTTCATTGGCTAGGTGCTGAAGATACATAAATTAATAAAGTATAATCTCTATACTCTAGATATTGACAATATAGGAAGAGGAAAGATTTCCAAATGACCAGTTTCCAGATAGTATAACTTGATTAGGATCTCATCAAGAAACAGATGGTATCTCAAACTGGGTAATTTGAGGAGGGTTTAATAAGGTGACTACTTACAAAGGTATCATTTTGGTGAGGAAAACCACAGGAGACAGTGCAGTGTCCCAAGGCTAAAAATAGTGTGGCACAGACAGGCCTGAAAGAACAGGCCTGAAGGGCTGGAGAAGAGCAGAGACAATTCACTGGAGGGAAAGAATGGGACAGTGGTGTGCTGGATCTGACTCATGCCAGCTGGAGGGAACAGACAATACCTTGAATGACATCACATTGGTAGCTTGAAATTAGCCATGGTAAGAGTATTTACACCATAGAAATTGGCAAACACTAGAAATCAAGACTTCTCCAACCTCCATACTGATTAATCATGCACCAGCACATCACTACGTGTAATCTTTGTGGTGGGAAGTAACCAACCCAGAGCAATCCCACAGGAAGGAAACTAAATAAACAAATACCCCAATTTTATTCTCTATATTCCCCCTTTTCTCCTAACAATGGCCAAGCCCAATCAGAAGCCATAGGTCAAGAGAGTCCATTGCTATCCATTCAGGCTGACCTGACCCATTCAGGCCAACCTGATCCATTCGGGCCAACAGCAAAGCAGAAAGGATGGGAGAGTAGATCTGGAGGTGCAAACAAAAGTACAAGAGCATGGGCAATAGTGGAAGAGAGGATGAAGATCTACTGAAAACTAACCAGGTTGTGACCTAAGAAATAAATAAGGTACTACAGTAGCTCAGAACTTTGTGCATTCAAAAGACATTGTTCCTGTGCAGTTAAAGTCTAAGATCTATCTCTTTGGGATGACATCACACATTTCTTAAGGAAGGAATAATATATTCCCTGGGAAAGTCAGGTAAGATAGAGAAGAGATGGGTCTTGAAAGGTTACTAGGAGTTTACCAAATGCAGAAGACAGCAAAGGACATTGCAGACAGGGAAAATTTGGAGGAAAATCCTCCAAAAGGCTGGTTTTCCTCCAAAGGGCTAGCCGGACATCCCTGTCCTCATGCAGTCTCCTGGCCTCTCGGTGTGGTCTCTCCACCTGGCCATCCTCACAGCACAGTGGCCTCAGGCATTGTGACTGCTTACCTGGCAGCTTAGGGATCCACAGTAAGTACTCCAGTGATTTACGGAGAAGCCGCACCACCTTTTATGATCTAGTCTCGAAGTCACATGAAATCATAGTGGCCGCAATCATGAGCCCACCCAGATTCAAGAGGCAGGAACATAGACCCCCGTGTCTCAGAGTGTCACATTGTAAGAAGAGCATGTGAGAGGGAACTATTGCTGCAACTGTCTGTGGAACAGACAGTCTGTCAAAGACACCAAGACAGGGCTGCTCCAAAAATGTCTCTCCCCCAAAACAGCCACGGTCCCCAACTTCTACCATTAATTTCCCATCACTTACTATTTGTACATAGGTAAGATCTCATGAAAGAAGGTACAGAATATGATTCCAACTTGGCAGCAAGATGCCAAGAAGAAAGGAAGAGATTTTACCTTCTTGAGTCACATAGTAAGTTTTTTAATGAACCATCACTCTATGTTGCAGAAAATAAATTGGAGAAAACAAACCAGAGGTAGGAAAATCAAATTGGATGTTGTTTGACTTTTGCCTCTAGTCTCTCTAGGTGTGCCTCAGTTTGCTTGTTTTTAAAATGAGAAAAATAATGGTACTTAGCTCAAAAGGTAACTATGAGAATTAAATATAGGTAAGCTCATATGGGTCAGGTGCGAAGTACACTGTTAGGCACATAGTAAATGCTTGACGCACACATATGCATTTGCTATTATCATGTTCTCGTTCTCATTAATATTCATGTGAAAGATAATGATGGTCTAAACTAAGGAAATTGATACATTTTAAATATCTATTGTGCGGAGGGTGAGAAAGAGGGAAGAATCAAGGATGACTGCTGTTTTGAGTTTGATCAAGTAGTTGGGTGATAATGGATAAAAAACACAGAGGGAGACAGCTCTCCCAGGCCAGCCACAAGCCTACACATTCCCCAGGGCTTGCTTTCAGAATGCTTCGTTGTTAAAGCTTAGAGAAGCTGACAAGTTTCTGAACTGCTCTAAGCTTCAATTTTTTCATCTGTGAAAAGGAGATAACAATAAAGTGGAAATGTGCACTTAGTTAATGCGAACTTAACTCTATGATCTCAGCCAAAGAGAGAGAATAAGAGTAAATATGAGCACAGAAAAAAAAAAATTTAAATGCTGTAACCACAATTTAAAACATTTCACTCAATGAGCAGAGCTCTAAAATGAATGTGATAAGAATGAGAAGAACCTGCTATTGCTTCAGTCAACTGGGTTCCCCATGCCCCTCCCATACTGTTTGATTGCCAAGGTATAACATACATGTTTTTACATAATATGGTCCTAAATCAGATCTAGTACAACTGGGACCAATCTTTAGTAGGTTGATCAAAATGCCATCTAAGCAAGAAATTATAAAAAATAAAACACATATATTTTAATAATTTATTTTAGCTTAAAACCAGTGATAAATTTATCTTATGTTTTCCTACAGAGACAAGACTTTAACATTTTTGTTTTAATGTCTTTATTCTTTCCTAGTATGTGGATGCACTGATAGGAGTTCCACACCACATTCCTAGAGTAAACTTTAATGCTTTTAAGTTTGCAGCAATAATGCAACCTTGAGAGTCAAAAGTAGCAAGGTTGAGACCTAAGAAATAAATAAGGTGGTATGGTAGCTCAGACCTTTGTGAGTTCAAAAGACATTGCCCCTATGCAGTTACAGTCTAAAGTCTACCTTTTTGGGATGACATCACACCTTTCTTCAAGCGTGTTTTCTGCCTATACACCCCTTATGCTAGTTCCATTCGTGCCTGGCAGAGCCTCTCCCTGGGTTCAAACACACTGGACTGGATGCATTGCTGGATTGGTGCTGTGCTGCCATGTATTTCTCCTTCTCTGGATTTTAATCACAACTCGGACATCCAGTGAGCAAATAAACCACCCATCTAAAATGCTTCCCAAAGGATGCACAAGAATGATATGACTCCATTTCAAGTGATCAAACTAAACAGAATACTCAGGAAGCATCAGGGAGGATGCTGAGCAGAGTGTCTTCTAGCCACCAGCAGAATCAGAGCAACTCCCCATCACCAGCTGAAGGGAGAGCCAGAAATGAAAAATAAACAAATGTAGGCAGGCACTGGAGCAAAAGACCTCTCAGCTGGGATATTCTGGGCTGACAAGAGTGACTGTTGGACCCCGGGCAGCCAATGAAGCCATTTAGCCCACCTCCACTGTTGAGCTGGACACTCATATTCATATCTTTCCCTTTCCACAAACCAATATCCAACGTGTCCCTCGCCCTCCCTCCCTGTCTCTCTTCCTCTCCTCCCCCTTCTTCTCTTTCTGTCTCTGAGTTGACTCTGTTTGCCATTCTAAGGCTAGGTACAAGAGGAATATTGTAGATTTTCAAAGCCTTCTACAAGCTGTCTGGAGTGCAGTTGCCATCCTAGTTCACACATCACTTGACTACAGCTCCCTATGTTCCCTCAACTTGGTGTCCCATTAGTTTCCAAGCTCAGTGCATTCCCTCATTTCCTCTTCTGTATTCCCACAGCCACATTCTTAGGCCAAGCTCCATGAGCTCTTCTGTGGGCTTAGGCAACAGTTTCCTCTGGAGGCTCCCAGCCACCCACTCCTTTCCCACGGCATCGTGCAAGTTGAGTTTCCATCTCATTATGTAAGTCTCTTTCTTAAAACCATGGTTCCAATGCTTGGGATAAAGGCACAATGTTCCAGCAAGACATACAAGGCTTTTAACAGTGTCCCATATGACATGTTCAGCCTCTTCTGTAGCCAGTCCACCTCCCCATCACTCTTCGCTTGGGCCTCAGTGATGTACCAATTTATACTGGCCCTTTCTCCATGTGGCTCATGCTATTGCTGTCCTTCCAAAATGCCTTTCTCCCCATTCCCACAATGACCTCCTGCTGATCTACCACGATCCAGGTTAAATGGCACCTTTTCCTTGATGCATCCATCCTCTTATATACTCATTCACTGAGCCCCAGCCCTGGGCCAGGTACTTCCCTGGGCCCTAGCAGTGCAGTCATCTGCAGAACTGGCAGGCAGAGCTCACAGTCAAGCGAGAGACCCAGGCTTAAAACACACAAGCATAGAACTTCAATGGCACAACAAGGGTAAGATTGAAACTGTGACCAGTCTGAAAAAGAAAAGAAGAAACAGCATGGGCAAAAGCCCTCTGATGCAAGAGACCCCAGCAAGCAGGAGACAGCAAGAAAAAGCTAGCATGGGGAGAGGAGAGAGCTGCAGGGAGTGGCTATGAGTGCAGCTGAGGCCACATGAGGGCTTGATGTTCACAAGAAACTGTTTCATATTTTTTAGAGCAATTGGAAGATGTTGCAGAGTGTTCCATGGAAGAGAGTCTGCTCAGTTTTGCTCTCCGAAAAGATCTTTTTGGCTGCCATCTAGAGAATGGATGTGGAGGGGGCCCTGGCAATGCAGGATGTACAGGGGGCTGGGGTGAATAGTGACTAAAGAGGAAATTAAGTGTAATTTCTCTACCACATACCATCTGAAAGTGTGGAAAAGAGACCCAACCTATTCTGCATGGTATAGAAAACCACCTCGAAATTCTATATTTGCTGTGAATAATCCCCAAATTAGGATGAAGTCTTCATCTGGTTCTGACCAAGAGACCTCCATCCCAGCACCCCTGTGCCTGTCTCACACCAGCCTAGAATTAGAGAAGATTGTCACCTCGCTCCCAATCTCCAGGACAAAGAAAAATCACCAAATATACCAGCCAGGCATGGTGGCTCACACTTGTAATCCCAGCACTTTCGGATGCCAAGGCCGGCAGAGCACTTGAGGTCAGGAGTTCGAGACCAGCCTGGCAAACATGGTGAAACCCCATATCTACTTAAAAATATATATATATACAAAAATTAACCAGGTGCCATGGTTCATGCCTGTAATCCCAGCTTCTCAGAAGGCTGAGGCACAAGAATCGTTTAAACCCAGGAGGCAGAGGTTGCAGTGAGTCAAGATCATGTCACTGCACTCCAGTCTGGTTGACAGAGCGAGGCTCCGCTCAAAAAAAAAAGAAAAGAGGCCAGGCGCGGTGGCTTACGCCTGTAATCCCAGCACTTTGAGAGGCCGAGGCAGGCTGATCACGACATCAGGAGATACAGACCATCCTGGCTAACGCAGTGAAACCCCGTCTCTACTAAAAATACAAAAACTAGCCGGATGTGATGGCAGGCACCTGTGGTCCCAGCTGCTCAGGAGGCTGAGGCAGGAGAATGGTGTGAACCCGGGAGGCAGAGCTTGCAGTGAACTGAGATCGCGCTACTTCACTCCAGCCTGGATGACAGAGCGAGACTCTGTCTCCAAAAAAAAAAAAAAGAAAGGAAAGAAAAATCACTAAATATTTATATTCACTTAACCATTATATTTCTGTGTTGATATAACCATGAATATTTCCTTCTCAAAACAAAAATGTTATGTTGACCCTATCTTACAGATGGTTCTTGAGATGATGTCATCATTAATATTCCTAAATACCTGTATGTTTGGCATTATTTATTTTACAAAACATTTTTATATTTGAGAATTTTGTTCCTTATATGAATACTTGTTATGTTAGTTGCCAAAATACACACACACACACACACACACACACACACACGCACATATACAGCAGGAAGAAATAAAAAGTATTTGTGGCAGATTAATAACCTGAGACATCAAGCAACAGGTAGTATTCATATTCCCTGCAACATCCCCATTCAGTCCATGAGACACTGAGTTGCCATTTGCCATGGGGAAGTAGTTGCCTAGGAGGAGTCAGAAGAAATGCCTAAGTCTTGAGTCTGCGGTAAAAGCCTCAGATGTGAGAAAGGAGACTGATGCATATTTTTAAAGCAAAGGAGCTAGTCTCTACCCTTCCTGCCCTCCCCACACAGCACCCCCATCCTGCTGCCATTCCATAAGAGTTTGAGCACATGAGAAGAGGAGAGACAGAGAAATCCAGATGAAAAGAGCAGTGAGGATTTTTTTTACTCTTTTCTTCCTCTGGCCAAATTAGAAACCTGAGGCATTCTCCTGTGATGTTTGAGAATGTGTGAGAGAAAAAAAAAAGATTGCAAATATATTTTCCAGATACAGTTGGAGGGCAGCAGTCTTTCCAACCATATTCAGCCCTATGAGACTTAAAGGAAATAAAAGTGTGGGTGGCATGTACACACAGACGTGAGAAAGGCCCTGACCACCATCATCAGCCACAAACCAGCTTGGAGGTCTGTGAGTATCTCATGGGCCCAACACAAGGACAAGCCAACAAGCAATCCTGGGAGACCACCTGGGGAAGAATTCCCAAAAAGAGAAAAAGGAGACTGTAGCCACCTGTAGCATGAGAAGAGGAATAGTTGCTTCTCTGTGTGATTTCCCCCGATGTCAACCAGCATAGGATAATAGACAACAGGAACATCAGCAGAATAGAAAAATGGATGCGGCATCTCTCCTCCATCAATATCAGGAAAGCCATTCCCTCTCTTCTTGGGATAATAAAGAAATTGGATCAGGAGAAAGGAAGAGGAAGCAATATGGTTTGGATGTTTGTCCCCTTCAAATCTCATGTTGAAACGTGATTCTCAGTGTTGGAAGTGGGGCCTGGTGAAGAGTAGTTAGATCATATGGGCAGATGAATGGTTTAGTACCATCCCGTTGATGATAAGTGAGTTTTTGCTCAGTTAGTTCACACAATATCTGGTTGTTAAAAAGAGCCTGGGACCTCCCCCTTCTCTCTCTCTTGCTCTTGCTCTCACCATGTAATATGCCAGCTCCCAGTTTTCCTTCCACCACGATTGTAAACTTCCTGAGGCCCTCACCAGCAGCAGATGCTGACTGACATGCTTCTCATACAGTCTGCAGAACTGTGAGCCAAAATAAAAAAACTTTTTGTTGGGTGCGATGGCTCACACCTGTAATCCCAGCACTCTGGGAGGCTGAAGCAGGTGGATCGCTTGAGACCAGAAATTTGAGACCAGCCTAGCCAACGTGGTGAAACTCCATCTCTACTAAAAATACAAAAATTACCCCCGTGTGGTGGTGCACGCATGTAATCCCAGCTACTCATAAGGCTGACACACAAGAATTGCTTAAATCCAGGAGGTGGAGGTTGCAGTGAGCTGAGATCACGCCACTGCACTCCAGGCTGGATGGCAGAGTGAGACTCTGTATCAATAAAAAATTTAAAAAAAAAAACTTTTCTTTATAAATTACCCAGCCTCAGGTATTTCCTTACAGCAACACAAGAACAAACTAACACAGGAAGAAACTCGATGGGGAAAACAGTCTTGATACAGTTGAACACTGAACTCATTAAGCTTTGAGCTGGACTATATTTTATACATCTTGATCAAGAAATGAGGAAACTGGACTGGTTTAATTTAAAAACAGGTTGAATATTCAGTGGCAGAAATTAAAATTCATCTATGGCAGAAATTAAAATTCATTCATTGGAACAAAAATATACAACCATAAACTAATACCAATTTCATGTAGCCATCACACACTACAGGATAATATAGGAGTTTCCTGGCACGCACTTTTGGCCTGACTACTTTGGAGGTGAGTAAATGAGATGTTAGCATGATAAAAAGAAATGCTTAAAGGTCCATTTGATTGAGAATATAAGTACTATTTGCTGCTGAGGTTTGGTTTGCCAACAAGAATCAGAAGCCATGAGATTGAGCCAGGTAATCCAAAAGTTGAAGCTTTAGTCTGTTAAAAAGCAACACTCCTTATGCGACAGCAACCCAAAGGGGCAAATAAAATTCTTATTATACATCTCAGAGAAAATATAGTTGATTTATGGGTGTAAGATGTCCTCCTCTCAACTGAATCCTGGCCCCTCCATAAGATTCACTATAATTGTTGGCAAAAGTGCCACTTGAGACAATTACGGTAATCTAGTCTGGCTGCAATCAAAGAGGACGACTTTGTTTTCAAATCTACTGAAGCCAACCAGGATCTCTTTCTTTCTATATTTTGAAGATGATCATATGTATGTTAACTACATTTAAACTACTCTTTTCAAAGCTCCTAAAAGGTGTAATTTCCCCCACTCCATCCCCCTGATGAGAAAGAGAGAGAACAAAACCAACATCAAAGTCCCATTTACTAAAATCTGTGAAAGTCAGCTTTGGTTAGTTGTTTTTACTGCCGAAATTCAAATGACTGTCCCCTTCCACCTCTTTACCACCTCTATTCGGGCTCTGTCCACTGGAAATCATCAGGGATTCACACCTCAGCACCAACGGGATGTGGCGGGGAAGGGTTTTGCACTGAGGCAGGGAGGAAAAGGAGGATGCCTCCCAGCTAAAGTCGGAATCAAAACATTCATAAAGGCAAGCACCATCTGCAAGACAGAGTGCTGCTTCTCAGGAATGGCTCCTAAGGGCAGTGCAGAAACACGAAACAATAAAGAGGCAGACACCTGCTGGGCAGCAGGAAGAACAAGTGCAGAGATGGGCACCTCCAATATCAAGGTGAAATCGGTCACGCGGATGTTCTTTACAGAAAGCTAACATGCTGCCTGAAAGAGTCCGTGCAGCTCTCCAAGTGAGAAATGCTCCTGGATTGTTATTATTTATCTAGAGCCCCAGGTGTACATTGAGCTCTATAATAGGTAGCATGTGCCAAAACAAAGAGCAGAGCCCTTGCCCCAAAGAGTTTGCTGTCTAAAGGCACATTTGGGTCCAGTTATACTCCACGAATCAGCAAAGCAGAAAATAAACACAGCACAGACAGACACCAAGGAATAGATCTTTGCTGAATGTGTCAGAGCTTTTGGAAACAGGAAGGCTTTTAAAGGAGTTGTGGTTTGTATTTCATGTTGTATTGAATTTTTTCTGAAAAAAAGAAAAAAGAAGAATCTGCTGTCAATAAGAATTTAAAGAGATTTTGACAGGCTAGAGCAATAGGTTAAATATACCAAGATGACTTTAAATAAGATGTGAAAATCTACATTTGGGGACAAAATATAAAAACAGCTTAGGAGCTGATTACAAGTTAATACCATCAACACCACATTATATTTGAACTCCCCAAACAGTAAGTTAATATCAGGATGAACTCATAAAAGGAAAGTCTCTAGGATGAGAGAAGTGAGTTGGTTCAGGGCAGTCTCTGAACAGGGTCTGGCTCAGATATAACATCCCAGATCAGATTACTGAGATGCCATGTGGCACAGTCATTACAAGACCAAGCTCTGGACTCAACAGTTTATAGATCAGGTCTCTATCTGCCAGTTGTGTCATCTTGGGAGAGTGCATTTACATCTCTGTGTTACTGTTTCCTCATTTGTAACACCCAAAAAAAGAATACAGAAAGAAAAGAAACAGAAAAAAGAAAAGAAGGATGCTAAGAACACTGAATGTATGGGAAAATCCTCACAGTGTTTGCCATGCAGTGAGCTCTTCTGATAGCTAAGCCTCTGAAACCACCCAGTCTCTCCTTTCCCTCCTCCACTGAAACCTTGTTGCAACTGAATCTCCCTTGGCCCTGTTTCTGAGCTTCAACTCTGATAACCTTCAGGTTGGGAAGCAAGCCCAATGCAGTAGCAATATAGCACTCCATGACATGCCCTTCCCCGGGTCTTCTTTGTCCTTAATTTTCAGCTTGGTGAAAATTCACCCATATTTATACTTCTGCAAAATAAACAGAACCAAGACTTATGTTTCACAATTTACATCATTGATTACATGTGCAGTCACGGTTCATGACTAATGGGCTTCTAGCAGTTTCAGAAATGTTTCTTTCTCTGTAACTTTGAGACACTGGGAGTGGGTGTGCTACAGTATAAATGGGAAATTTATAATGTAGGAGATCTTGTGTCCCACCAGTTTGGCCTTTGCCTAGGATGCGTGCCCTGTCTGGTTCTCACAACTCTTCCTTCTGGGCCCAAGTCACTGCCATTTGTTGACGGGACCTCTAAGATGTTGCCCTATCTCTGTACTTCATCTACCTGTTGGCGTAGTCCCCTCTTCTATTGGTGTATTAGCCAGGGTTCTCCAGAGAAATGCAACAAATAGGATATATATATATATATATATATATAGAGAGAGAGAGAGAGAGAGAGAGAGAGAGAGAAGGATTTGTCACAAAAATTAGCTCATACAATTATGTGGGTCAAGAAGTCCCATGATCTGCCATCTGCAAGCTGGAGAACCTGGAAAGCCAGTGGTGTAATTAAGTCCAAATCCAACGGCATGAGAATTAACAGCACTCATGTCTGAGGGCAGGAGAGGATGGATATCCCAGCCCAAGTGGAGAACAAATTTGCCCTTCCTCAACCTTTTTGTTCTATTTGGGCCCTCAATGGATTGGAAGATACCCAACCACATTGGTGAAGATTTTCTTTGCTCAGTCTACTGATTCAAACACTAATCTCTCCAAGAAACAACCTCCCAGACACATCCAGAAATAATACTTTATTAGCTATTTGGGCATATCTTAGCTCAGTCGAGTTGACACATAAAATTAGCCATCACAGTTGGGATCCCTCTTGGTCTACCGTCTGCCTAAACTGGGACCTGCAATCTCCACTCTCCCTTAGGCATGGTGTTTCCCCGCAAACTGAGCTTGCAATGGCGTTGATTCTGCCAGGACCCCATGCCAGCCCTGATCTGCCATAAGTAGTCTGCTTCACCAATTCCTAAGTTGCCCAACCTCAGCTAGTCAATACTTCAAAGCCCCTGCCTCTCTTAGCAGACACTTGTCTGGCTGAGGGAGGGAATGTGCCCCAATAAGACATCTCAGTCTCTTCTTGAATCTTGTATCACACCATTACTTCCAACAGCCTGTTATTGCTACCACAATGAAAAGAACACTGTATCAACAGAAGACAAGCTTCAACTCCAATTTCTCATTGGATGCTACATGTTGATTCTATTGTTATTAAAAGGCATTTGTGTTGTCTAACTTGTAATAACATTTTCTCATTGCTGTTTGCCATTTTTCCCAGTGACTGCTTGTGCCATCACAGCCTGCTCAGAGTCCTAGTATCATTACCTATTCATGCATTCTACATGCCATCTTCCTCCTTTCCCATTATCGGGTGACTTTTCACTTGGCCTTTTCTGCAGATCAGCCCCTCAGAATATGCCATCTGGAAAAATGGAGAGTGAAACACTGCTTTAAATTAAAAAGAAAAAAAGAGAGAAAGAGACTTTTCATCACCCTGAATTAGACCCAATTTTCCCACTCTGTCACCACCCTCACAGGAGCTGGCACACTCTTCAGAAGCTGTCCGTGTTTCTTCTAACTATGACAGAGGGGGCTGAGGAGAAACAGGAAAGGAGGGGAAAGAGACAGAGAAAGAGAAAGAGAGCCATCCAATCCAATGCATTGATAGATTTGGCTAGATTGATGTCATTGCTCATTAAGAAAACAGGCAATCTGCTTCTCGTTCTCATTGGAGAAAATAAATTTGCACAGAGCCCAGCCAAATAATGTGTAGCAAATGATCAATGTTATCTGAGGGAGAAGATGATTGATCCTTTATTTCTTACACCCTCTCATGCATAATGCATACAACCCAGGATGTCCTCAGCTTGCCTCAGGATCTAGCAGTGATGTACCGCATTACCATGCAGAACACTCATGCTGAATTTCTAGGGACCGTCTCCACATCCCTGAGCAAGTGAGAGCCAGGAATGCTTCAGAAATCAAGAGTCCCTGATAACGGTGTGATGGATTCTTTAATCTTTTCCAGGCCTTTTTACAAACATACGCATGACTCAGGGAAAGTCTCAGAGAGACTTCAGACCTCAGTATCCCTTAATGCAAAACATAATTGGTAATATTGGCTTCTTTCAGAATATCAGTTAAAAGATTAGAAAAATGGAAATCTTTCGAAGAACCAAAAATGTGGGAGATCTCTATAAAGGAAAATGAACTGTGTTAACTTTGTATTATAAGGATTCCATTTCAGAGAACCAAGGAAATCATTTGTGATTTTGAAGAAAGCTGGCTTTTCAAATGTTGTATGTTAAGTTTAGACTATTGTTGCTAATTCTGTATACCCATTAAATAGTGATGATGATGATGGTGATGATAGCAATAATGGCAGCTAACATTTTTAAACTCCTATTTGCCAGGCTTTAAGTTAAGGACTGTACATATGTTATCTCATGTAATGTAAACTGAGGTTTAGAGAACTTCATTAATTTGCCCAACGTTCGTAGCTAATAATAAATTCCAGAGCCAAGAGTACCAGTTCCTACACGTGAATGCTACTAGTCTGGGGTTGGGGTCAAAATAGAGGAATTAGAATATAAAGTGGAACTGGCCATCCTCAATAACTACAACTGGCTGGTAGAAGATTTTGTAAACTAACAAAAATTGAAAAAAACTGATGAGTTTCAGTCCTTACTATGAGCCTGTCGCAATACTAGATTCTTCACATAAATTTTAATAATAATAATGAATAAACTGATAACCAATCTATAGAGTAGATGACATCTCGCCGTGTTGGTTATTAAGTGAGCGTTTCTCAGTTTAAAACCAGCTCCTCTACTCTGCTCACAAGATACTGGGGCTGCAACTCTGGAACTCTGCGGACCACGTCGTTTCCGCTTGGCCAGAGGCTCCATTAGGCTCTGCCAAGAGGGGGCGCCAGAGAGACCACGACGCTAAAGGAGTAAGAGGGATTTTGATCCTTCTTGTTTTACTTCCTGTTCTTGTCAGCAGCATCTCAGCAATACTTCTTAGCCCTGACAGCAGCAGCTCATTCCAGCTTCCAGTAGCAGTTTTCATTCCAGTAGCAGCAGTGATTCAAGTGTGCAGATTTTCTAACACTCGCTGAACCGGCCTCATTGTGCCACCTCTGGGGACCAGCCCAGCCAGACCATACACTCTCCTCAGAGACCTGCATCCCAGCTCTGTAAGACCCTTCTCCTGCAACCTTCTGAGTTCTAAGTAATCCCAACTTCTGTCTTCTGTTTCCTCGGCTGGGAAGTGGTAGCTGCCTCCTGCACGATCATCTCCATTATATCTAGTTGTTTGTTTTTTATCTTTTCATTTCTCTATTACCCGATTAACATGTTTTAATACTAAATTATCTTTGTTACTAGAACTAGTAAGGTTTCTGTCTGCTCTCTGGAACCCCAGTGATATAACCCCCAATTCAGTGATAAGGATAAATTGCTCATATTTACTACTAAGTCAATAAAGGAGTTGAAATGGAATCCAACCCCAGGTGTTTCTGGTTCTCAATCATATGCTCTTTCCAGTACCCCAGGATGCCTCCCCAAACTAGGCAATGGTATCTCCTCTGCCTATGTTGAATAAGAGGACACACACACACAAAAAAAATACATCGTGCAAATGAAAGTCTAAGAAATACCTGGATACAATGTAAAATGGTGTGATTGCACACACTGACATTTCTTTTCAATATTATTAGTGACAGTAACGACTATTGTGTATATACAAAGTAGGTTCCATTGCCCTGAAGTACCTTGTCCAATAACTTAACCTGCTTCTGTGCTTGATACAATGTCAGTTCTTCTCAGGGTTCAAGAATATGTCATGGTGTTCCTCTACCTGGGTAGCTTCAAACTCCGCTAAAATACTTTGAGCAAAGAATGAGAAATGACTTGTAACTAAAGCCATCATCATTCTCACAGTAAAAGAAGTACTCAGAACTTCAAAGAGATTATGGCAGACTTGTCACTTTTGAGTATATAGCAGGCCTCCATTCTGTAACAACAGATACCCCAGAGACCAAAAGAAAGTAGGATCAAAAGATACATACTGTGTGCTGACATAGACAGACACCTCAGACCCACTAGCCCAATAGGGTGATTGTAAAGCACAGCTACATCTACACTGTGAGACTTAAGATGATTGTTGAATCCAAAGACCAGGAAAAGTGAGAATTCAGAATCTATTCTGATCAGAAGCCAGGAAGTCAGAAACTATCCCTGGAAGAGAATATTAAGGCCTCACCAGAAATTTCAGCACATCATGTGTAATAAAGTAAGCTAAGTTTATTTCAGCTAATAAGTCTAGAAATGTTTACAACTCTCATATTAAGTTCTACAGCATACATATTAAAATGGAAGTAGAAGTTTTTATGCCACTTGAAATGCACACACACACACAGATGGCACACATGTAATTTCTTTCTCCTTTCTCAAAAAGCTATGCTGCTTTCCAAATCATTGGTGCAAGGTACCAGTGTTTCTTGCCTTTCGTTGTGTGTTAAAGTTAAGATAAAAAGGGAGGGACTATCTTTTCTTATTACATTTGCAAATTCATATAGAGGCCATATTGCACTGAGCCCATCTAAAACACATGACAAATGCACTCATATTTCTAGGAAACCCTAACAGGGTCTAGGGGACAAAATGAGCAATTACAACAACTTGTTAATCTAAACCACAATGAAGCGTAGAGCCGTGGGCTGTAGAGAAAAAGTCACCCTTCCTGCCTTCTTTGTGATGCTTCTTTCTAAATAAGAACCCCAGACAGTGCCTTTCCCAATGTCATTCATCCAGTAGATGCCTGAAAAATTCTCTGATAACACTGTCAGAACACAAGGCATTATAATGAATAGTAGGTGATAAATATATAGGTAATGTCTTAGCAGTGATTGTATCTTTCTACAGCAGTTTAAAACAATAAAGCCCGGGCTGGGCATGGTGGCTCACACCTGTAATCCCAGCACTCTGGGAGGCCAAGATGAGCAGATCACTGAGCCCAACAGTTCGAGACCAGCCTGGACAATATAGTGAGACCTTGTCTCTACAAAAAACAAACCTCTAAAAATTATCCAAGCATGGTGGTGGGCGCCTGTAGTCCCAGCTACCTTAGAGGCTGAGGTGAGAGAATTGCTTGAGCCCAGGAGGCAGAGGTTGAACTAAGCCAAGATCACACCACTGCACTCCAGCCTGGAAGACAGAAACAGACTCTCTTTCAAAAAAATAAATAAAGAAAATAAAGCCTGTTATTATGATATAGATAGATAACACTAGATGTGAAAAGCTGTAACTCCCTTGTCTTGTGTCACCCCAGGAAAATGGAACTAGGATGCAACCACAGGATTCCACTTAGTAACATAAAAGAAGTCCCTCTACTCACTTGGGGGGCTGTACTCAAATGTCCACACCCTCTGAACTTGGAGACAGCATCAGGAAACAACCACCCACTGAAACTGAAGGTAGAAAAAGTTGGCATATAAGGGATTAACATATTCATATTCAGTGATTGTAAGACTTGGTATGTAAATGGCTTGCTGCATAGACTTAGGAATCCAACAAGTTCAACAGCTAGAATGTAGGGAATGAAAGTTATAACCTAATCAACTGTATTTGAGAATAAATATAAAGGAGAGATGTATCCACAGAAGAGAGGTCTGTGTGTAGTAAAGGAAAAAGAAGGCTAAAGAATATAAATTTGCCAGTGCATTTTCAGTAGTGAATGAGGGACGGCCAAGCGCAGTGGCTCATGTCTGTAATCCCAGCACTTTGGGAGTCGGGGCAGGTAGATCGCTTGAGGTCAGGAGTTCGAGACCAGCCTAGCCAACATGGTGAAACCCCATCTCTACTAAAAATACAAAAATTAGCTAGGCGTGGTGGTGGGTGCCTGTAATCCTAGCTACTGGGGAGGCTGAGGCAGGAGAATCACTTGAACCCAGGAGGTGGAGGTTGCAGTGAGCCGAGATCGCACCACTGCACTCCAGCCTGGGCGACAGAGCAAGACTCCCTCTCAAAAAAAAAAAAAAAAATAGTGAATGATGGATAGACACTGTATTAATAAATAAATATTCCTGTTACTGAAAGAATTACTCTATTTCAGGGTGCAGGCATAATTAATCCAGGATGCGTGGCTAGCATAGGAAATAGCTAAGGAACAGAAAAGGAGTCTAATAAGTAGGTCATATCAAGTCATTTTAGAGTCACATAGGGCATTGAAGGCAAGCCCTATAGTCAAAGGAAATTCATACCATAAATAATGTAGATGACCCAGATTCCATGAGGGAGAGGGTACCAGGTAAGTTACAACTGCATCTGAACACCTGCAGTGTGCACCACCCATCTGATTCAGGAAACTTGGACATCATAGTGATTGGTAGATGGAGAAAATGGGGAGGAGGACTTGTGCTGTGCTTATAAAAATGGCCAGCAACCAGCACAGTGGTTCATGCCTATAGTCCCAGCTACTCAGGAGGCTGAGGTGGGAGGATCACTTGAGACCAGGGGTTGCAGGCTACAGTGAGCTATGACTATGCTAGTGAATAGTCACTGCACTCCAGCCTGGTCCACATAGCAAGCCTCCATCTCAAAAACAAACAAACAAAAAACTAGCCAGCAGAAAACAGGTCTCTACACTTTCTCAACAGGGCATATGATCTGAAAGTAAGCCCTGTTTAATTAGGGTTGTGCATCATCTTGGATCAGATTAACACTCAAAACATATATTTAGTGGATGTAACTTGGTACTCCAAATCTCAACTGACTCCAGATCAACGAGAACACAAAAGCTGAGAATCAATTCCTGGACAAGAGTTACCAAACCAAGGCCCCACTTGCCTGAAATACCTGGCTTGAGTAGCCAGCCACCTTACCACATCTCTGTACCTGCTATAGTGGCCCCGAGTCGGCCTCCTCCTAGGAATAATGGCTGGAATGTGAGTATTTACCTTATGGTGTATTATCATCTTCCTTTTCACATCTATGTCTAATCTCTCCAATGAAGTCATAGGCAAAATCATAAGAAGGACCATGTCCTAAATTATTTCCATTATGAACTAACCATGATTATGGAGCATACTATATTCTAGGCCGTACACTAAGAGCTTTACTTTATTTCACTTGTCACAACAACTCTGTAAGCTAAGTATTATTTTCTTGATTTTACAAGGGAAGAAATAAATGCATGAGTTATTTAAGAGACAGTTGGATAATATCACCGTGATTTTATTTAGTAAGTAATGGGGTTGGATTCAAGTCCAGGCAATCTTAACTCCTAAACTCATGCTCATAACTACTATGGAAATGTGGTGTCATGTAATGGCTAAATAGACAAAAAGATATGCCTTCCAGTTACTCAATATATTCTGTTACAGTTTTTTGAAAGGGCATGGTACTGGTACCAGAATTGATGGATTGATAGAAGAGTAAATTTAGAAATAGACCCATAATGTATCAGAATTAATAATCTGATAAAGAAAGTATCTCAAAACAATAAAGAAATTAAGAAAAATTCAACAAATAATAATGGAGAACCTGGCTAACCATTTACAGAGAAAAAAATTAAATTCTTGACTTATGCTGTATACCATGAAACATTCCAGTTAAAGATTCAAATAGGAACAAACAAATAATAAAAGTATTAGAAGAAAATATAAGAGAAATTGATGTAATCTTGTACTGGGAATTACACCAAAAGTAGAACTTATGAAGGGAAGAGATGGATAAATGTGATTACATATCATTTTTAAAGTTTCTGCTTGATCCAAAACATCACTCACAAAGTTTTAGAAAACAATTGCCAGACAAACTGAGACTTATAAGGTAGAATTAATGACAAAATAATTAAACTTAATACATAACAAACTTAAAAATCAATAAGGAAAATATAAACAACCATATAGAAAAAAGTGAGCAAAAGTTATGAAGAGGCAGACCATAGAGAAAGAATAAAAATGGCAACAAGAATATAAAAATATTTTCTTACAATTGTATGGTAAGAAAATACATGAAAATCAGAAAAACAAACTGATAATATTTTTAATCTAACAGAGTAATGTAGTTTTAAAAAAAACACACAAAATCTAATGTTGGCAAGGGTTTCAAGGAACACAGGCATTCCCATATACTATTGGAAAGAATATAAATTAGTTTAACATCTTTTGATGACAGTTTGGCTATAGTATTAATTTTTTTCCAGAAACTATGTTTCCTAATATAATTTGTCAAATGTTTTTTAAAAAGTATTGCAAAGGTATTCATCGTAGAACTTGAGGCCAGGTGCAGTGGCTCACACCTTTAATCCCAACACTTTGGGAGGCCAAGGCATGCGGATCATTGGAGGTCAGGAGTTCAAGACCAGCCTGGCCAAATGGCAAAACTCCATCTCTACTACAAATACAAAAATTAGCCAGGCGTGGTGGTGTGTGCCTGTAATCCCAGCTACTCAGGAGGCTGAGGCAAGAGAATCTCTTGAACCCGGGAGGTGGAGGCTACAGTGAGCCAAGATCATGCCACTCCACTCCAGCCTGGGTAACAGAGTGAGACTCTGCCTCAAAAAAAAAAAAAGAATTTGTTATAATAGCAAAATAGTAAAAACAAATGAAATGTCTATTGGTAGGGAAACAGGCAAGTAAATAACAATAGATCCATAACATTGAGTACCACGTGGCTATGAAAAATTATGACATATGCTTAATATATTGACATGAAATAATGACCATGGTGTATTGTCAAGTGAAAGTAGCAGATTGTCAGACAATATGGATGTGATTATCTCATTATCATAAAACAATGTAAGTGTATGTGTAAGGGGTGCTTTACACATGCATAAGAAACAGTATGAAAAAAACATACACCAAGATATGAACAAGAATTACCATTGGATGATGGCATTACAATGCAGAGATACTTTATTCTCTTCATTTTTTTCTTTCTTTTTGTAATCAGCACATTTCACTTTTACCATTAAAAAGGTAGACAAAATTGATAGTACTTTATGAAAAATGAGATTTTTCTCATCTCCTGAGACTCTTTTCATTACAGATATTACACTCACATGTAATTTGTTCATCCACCAAAGTGCAAAAAGTGTTCAGTCATTGGAAGGGATCAAGCCTGGCACTTGGGTGGTTGGGAAGCTTCTGTCACCTGCTATACTAAGAGTAGAATTAAGCTTCATGGATCAGATTATTTTGAGCAAAAGTTCTCAGATGTTGTCCAGAGAGATTATCTGAGTGAACTCTTGTTCTCTGCCCATGAAAACTCTATAATGAACAAGGTATTTGATTCATCCTCGCACATTTCCCATTTACTTCTGAGTTGTTGATTGGCAGGTGGATTAGCAGTGAGTATTGAATTGTTTAAGTAAAGTCAAAGACTGGACTCTCAGTGCTATTCTTATGCCATAAGTGTCTTAAATTTGGAAAACAAAGGAAAAGCTAATAAAACATTGTGTGACCCTCAAATCTACCACCTGCCACCCTCCCTGTTTGCCCATACATACATCAATATATACCCACGGACATCATTATTCTTGCCTCTCAGAAGTCTCAGGCAGAAAAGCCAGAGATGTCATAGAGAATCCTCCTAGGGGTACAACCTGTGTTCTCTCCTGGAGTAATTACAGCCTGTGTTCATCCTGGCTGGGCAGGCTGACCTCGTCTCTTAAGTTCTTTATTAAACAACATCTGTACCTCACTCTCCTATTGTGGTGAGGTAAGACATAGATTCTCACACAGCCTGATAACAGCTGTTTTATCATTCCTTCTACAATCTCTGAGAACACCAAGGAAAAACTCCCAACTGTGAAGCTAGGATGATTGGAAACACCCTGAGCTCCAGATTAAAAGCAAGAAAATTGCACCAAACCTCAGAGAGGTTTTTTTTTTTTCTATACTTCACACAGAGGCCCCCCACCATCCCTGATTCCTTGATTAAATTGTTAAAGTTTAATAAATTATCATGTTCCTGTGGAAAACTATAACTGAAAACTGTTTTGTTTGTTTTTTAACTAAAAGCTTTATGTACCAGCTGGCAATTTTTCCACTAATGCTGATTTTTAAAAAAATTCACATAAAAACACTCCCCACAACATACCTAATGACTGCATTCCTCAGGCATACCTGACTCAGTTAGATTCCAGATAAGTAACATTATAGTTCATCCTCACATCAGCGATTGTTACATCAAAAAGAAAAGACAGAAACATAAGTGAATTGCACAGAGAAAGCCAAGTGGATAGAGAGAGACAGCTTTCATTTGCACATTTATATAGTTCAGGAATCTACTAAAGGTGTATAAGAAATGAAATCTGAAAACTTGTTACCTATGGTTTTTTTTGCATTTGTTAGAAAACTTCAATTTTATAAAGGTAAAGGATAAATAGTTGAAGGGAAAAGACTATATGGTGAATTATTCATTCTAGCTGGGCCATTCCAGGTCACAAGACAGGAGACTTCTTATAATCTTACACATAATAGAGATCTGGGATGACAGAAGCTCGGTTAAATCAACCCATACTGCATACAATTCTTCAGAACGCAGTACTGATAAGGCACTGGTAGACCCAGGAGAAAAATATCTGAGATGAATTGTCAGGAATCACAGAAAAGCAGGTCAGAATGGAAGCCTGTTTTATATAGCAATTTGTCCAAAAGGCCAGACAAAGAGAAAATATTGTCAAAACTTCCTTCTCTTTCCCTGACTTCATGTCCCCATTATTAAGGTGACTGCAATAATAGGCTAAACAGCATATTTTTAGGGGAAAGGGGAAAGGGAAGAAATCCAGGCCATGATTGGTTTGCAGGACATTTTGAATGATTGTAAAAATATTATGTGTGCATAGAGGAAATTTTGAAAAATACCGAAAACCAGAAGAAATAAGTAATTTCTCCTCTCACAATTCAGAAATAAAAACAATCATTAATACTTGGTATAATAAAATAGACCAAATCCTTTTGGTCTATTTTACTTGGAGATATATATATTTGATGGTGATAATAAATCTAAAATATACATTATATATGTATGTATACATACACACAAATATACATACATAATTCTCCCCCAAATTAGATAAAGATATATATATATATACAATTCTCCCAAAAGTTTGATTTACACTATATATACTGTTTGTAATCTGCTTTTTTCTCTATTCAGTATTTTAAATTCTGAGTATTTTAATTAAAATATTACAATGCTTTAGATTTATCACCACCATAAAAATGGTTTTAAGCACCAATATGCATATAATAGGTTAATATTGTTTAAGCTTTTAAAAAAAACTTGATACAGAATCAAGCAATTTTCTGGCATTTAAGGAATGTATTTCCAATCTCCGTTTTGCAGTATCCCATTGTGTATCATGGAATTGTCTGGTAAAAGAATACAAGGTACGTAACTTCTCTAAGTTTCAGTTTCCTGTTTATAAAATGCAATGGTAGTATTGCAGGCTCCTTATTCTGCACAATTCAGTCCTGGAAGTGGTCATAATATCAGTTAAAAGAGGAGTCCCAAAATGATATAAATATACCTAAAACATTTTACAATAACTGAAAACACATCAGTGAACATTCACTAAGCTTTCGAAATAGTACTAATGCTTTTTTTTTGTTGAGGGGGATACAAATCTTAAAGAGTCATCTTTCTTGCATAAACCATACCCATAATGTGTCTACAATTTCCAGCTCTAAATTTTTTTAAGGATGAACAAGAATATACAAACACTTGTGAAACAATCGAAGTACAAAATCCTTCCAGATTTTCTTACTTTTTCCCTGTACTAAAGTTAAGAGCAACTTGTTTAATGACTTTCCTTATCAAGGCCTTTCAAACTTTCCACTTGGTTTTCATAAAAACAATACTTCTTTCTTTCCCATTCATATATCATTATTGTATATAATATTTAATAAATTCATATAATTTCAACAACACCACACATTTGAAAAACAGATTGGGAGCAAACTCAACTGGCCCTCCTGAGCTAATCCCCCTCAGCTGAGGGAGGCTGAGAAGTGCAACACACCAGAGAGCCACCCACTGGCCTTGAGCATTCAGTGTGCTGGGAATACCAGTCAATATGTTTTGGAGCAGCAGCCCTCAATCCTTTTGGCACCAGGGAGTGGTTTTGTGGAAGACACTTTTTCCATGGACAGTGGGAGAAGGGAATGGTTTGGGGATGAAACTGTTCCACCTCAGATCATCAGGCATTAGGTTCTCATAAGAAATGTGCAACCTACATCCCTCGCAAGCATAATTCACAATAGAGTTTGCGCTCCTATGATAGTCTAATGCCCTCGCTGATCTGACAGGAGGAGAGCTCAGGCCAGAATGCTCACTTGCCCACGCTCACCTCCCACTGTGTGGCCTGGTTCCTAACAGGCCATGGGCCAGTACCAGTCTGTGGCCTGGGGGTTGGGGACCCTTTTTTTACAGGGATGGGAAGCTTCAGATAAGACAGCCATGGGCTAAGTGCTTAAGGTTGATGTAAATATTAAATGAGTCAATGCACTCAAAATGCTCGGCACCATCCTTGGCACTTAATTAGCTCTCAATAAACATTAGCTGAAAAGAAGTAGAAAATAAGAAAATGACAACAACCCTTTCTACAGTTTTCTCACAGTCATTGGAATCTAGTCAGGTTTTAGCCAAGATCAAGAAAAAAGAAAAAAAGCCTAGATGTAGAAGACTTGCTGTCAGGCTAGATCATCTGTGAGGATGACGATCTGATAAAAATCAGCTGCAGCAAACTGAAAGTACTATCCAGAGCGTAAGTTGTCCAACTCGGATGACAAGGTATCTTAGGACATTGGATCCCAGACTCAGATGGAACCATACAGACTTACATGTAATGAAGCACCCATGAAGACTTAACTTAGAAAAAATTCTAAACCTGCATCATTTTGGTTTTAATCAATTTTTATAATCAGCTTTCTCTTTTCTAGAAAATATACCTCATACCACCAACCTAAGCAGAGCTGATTTCTTTTAAATTTTACCATCATCAAAAAGGATAATAGTTAATATTGGGTTTCAATTAGCTGCACTAAAAGGACATGGGAATGCAATGCAAGAGCAAGTAGACAGAGCTCAACTTTCTATCAAATACAGAATTAACAGAGAAGACACTAACAATCAGTGGTGGCATGTCAATGATGTAAATAAATAATAATAGTTTGACAAATTCAGCCAAAATCCTAGAAAGCAAGAGTTGAAGCTGATTTCTTTTGCAGATAATCAATGCTGAGAAGATTGGAAGATGTATAGAAGGAGTTAGGACCACAGTTGTAAATAACAAGGAAATGTAATCAAAGAACTTGTTCAAGTTTTAGTATGACATGCCCATGAGTAGCCGAAGAAAGACTGAAAAGAGAGCAGTTTCCTTATTTAACAACTTCAAGCAAATTTATCCTGGGTCCCAGGCCAAATTTGGGTCATGTCAATTTGGTTCAACCATCTTAGAGTCACAGCCCCCTTTGATAACCTGTGAGAAAGCTATGGACCCCAAGATAGTTTCTCAGCATTTTGTAAAGCTGCATGCACTTACCATGTGATCTGGCAACTGCACTGTTGGGCATTTATCCCAAAGAAATGAAAACTTACATCCACACAAAACCCTGTAAACTAATGTTCATGGCAGCTTTTTTGTAACAGCCCAAAACTGGAAACAATTTAAATGGCCTTCAGTGGGCAAATGGTTAAATAAACTATGGTCCATCCCAATTGTGAATACTGTTCAGCAATAAAATGGAAGGAACTATTGATACACTTAACAGCTTGGATGAATCTCAAGGGACAACACTGAGTTAAAAAAAAAAAAGTGAATCTCGACTGCAAATTATATAATTCCATTATATAACATTCTTGAAATAAAATTATAGAGATGAAGGCCACATTAGTGGAATATTAGTGGCTGCCAAGGATTAGAAATGGCAGGAAGGGAGGTGTCTGTGGTTATAAAAGGGGAAACAGAAAGAATCCCTGTGGTTATGGAATAGTTCTGTGCCTTGGCTATGTTGGTGGTTACTCTTATCTGCATGTAACACAATTGCACAGAGCTACACACACATACACGCACACACGTGCACCCACATGCATACACATGTGAGTACATGTAAAACGTGAATTTCAATAAGCTCATGGATTGTATCAATGTCAGTTTTCTTGATTAGGTACTGAACTACAGTTATGCAAGATGTTACCTTTGGAGTAAACACAGGACGTCCTTTCTTTCAATTGCCTGTGAATCTCTAATTACTGCAAAATAAAGTTTTAAGAAGATACATATGTATACTGATAGAGAAATGTGTACTTATATTACTAAACTCAATTGCCAAATAGAATGACAGTTTGATCCCCTTATAAGGAGGGCAACTGAGGATGAAAAGAGTGAAAAGCAAAGAAAAAGGGCTTCTAACTTTGTACTTGATATACTTCTGTGCTCTTGAATTTTTTTAGTTGATATTCTCTGTACAGTTTGAATTTTTATAGTGTGAATATATTACTTTTATTATTTAAAAAGGCAAATGAGGATAAAATGAGAAATTCTTTTGAAAAAAATCTGTGGAGTCTCTTCCCCCAAAAAAATTCACAAAAATTCTGTACACAATTATAGCAATCTTGTGGACCCCAAAGCCTATCTGTGAATCTCCTGAAGGGTTCATGTCCCTGACTAGGAGCTCCTGCTTTCAAAAATGGATGCCTGTACAAATGGAGAGAAGTGAGGTCAGGGGACCTATTAAATATATTGTGTAATCACCCTGGGCTTTATTTGCTATGATGCTCTCAGCCTTCCTCAAGCGGGAAATAAAGATGCAATCCTTTGTTTCTTTGGAAGTGACTAGATGGAGAACTCTGTATTGGAACTTGGGAGGAGCCACACCAAGGGTGATCATAACAAACATGCGGGAATACATTAACATATAAATAACTTATTACTAAGAGTACTTAGAACAACATGAGGAAATAGAATAGTTCTTTGAGCATTTGTTTACTAACCATATTCTGGGCAATATGCTAGACACTGAAAATAAGGCAGTGAGAAAAACAAGCTTGTTTTCTACCCAGAAACCACTGAGTGCCTAAAGGCACAGGAAGGTTCTTTCCCTGCTTAATGCAAGATGTCCCATCTTGTTAAAAATCTGCAGTTTATGAACTACTTATGTAAAGGATACATAAGAATTATAGAACCAGAGTCAAAATATTTTATCATATCAGTCCTTGAAGAACATATAATATGCAAATATATGAAGAAATATCTGATATATATATTTTATTATTTTACACTGTATTTTATATACATTGCATTAAATATATATGAATATATAGACACATATAGCTTTTCAGAAAAACATTGGTTTTAATCTTCTGACTCAAATATGTCAAAGAAAGCTAAATAATTCAATAATCCAGCCAAAAGATATCTTGTTGGTGTTTTCTTTTTTGTTTAATGGATGGTTTGGTAGAGAACTGTAGTAATATGTTAATAGGAACAAGATTGGTGGGAAGACACATGAAATATTTAAAATTTTGAAGTTGAGAAGCAGTATGGCCCAGAACACATGAGGCTAATATTACCGATTCTGCAGCCAAACTAAATGTCTGGGTTAGAATCTCGAATCTTCCACCTAACAGCCGTGTGACCAAGAGAAGTACCTACTCTCTGCGGCTCAGTTTCCTCATCTATAGAATGGATGCACGATTGAGTTGTAATAAAGGTTGAATAAATTCGAGGTCTATGAAAGTGCTTGTGAAATTTTTCAACAAGTATTTTGTATTAGTCAGCGTTCTCCAGAGAAACAGAATCAATAGGATATAAAGATAGAAAGAATCCATTATGAGGGATTGGCGCACATGATTATGGAGACTTGGGAAGTCCCTTGTACTGCCATTTGCAAGCTTCAGACCCAGGAAACTCAATGGTGTCATTCGGTCCGAATTTAAAGGCTTAGGAACCAGGGAAGACAATGGTATGAGTTTCCGTCTGAGGGCAGGAGAAAACTGAAGTCCTAGCTCAAGAAAGTCAGGCAGAGAGAATACTTCTTTGTTCTGTTCAGGCCCTCAACAGATTGGATGATGTTCAGCCACACACTGGGATGGGAAAACTGCTTTACTCAGGTCACCGGTTTAAATAGTAATGTGTTCCAGAAACACCCTCACAGACACACCCAAAAATAATGTTTAACCAGATATCTGGGCATCCTGTGGCCCAGCCAAGTGGACACATAAAATTAACCATCATACATCTGTTGAACTAAAACCAAATACTATGTGTGTTCAGTGAAAACAAATTCCTGGAAGATGAATTATTTGAATGGGAAGGAATTCACCAGGTGGGGGGTGTGCGGCGGTGCACTCTCCCAGATGGAATCCAAGCAAAGGCCAAGGCAGGAAGGTGAGAGCAGGTTTGGGAAAAAGTGGACAAGCACACTTAGCTACAGCCCTGGAGCTGTGCCTCAAGAAGACAGACACTGGCCTGAAAGAGTAGATTAGAGGCTTAGCAACACCCTGGCTGCCAACTAAGGATTAGGATTTCACTGAAAGATTTTAAATAAAGGAGACCCCTGACCAGTGCTATACTTGGGGAAAGTCAACCTGACCCATTGATTAGATGAGGACATGGGGACACCCGTTATGAAACCATTGTGTAACAAAATATCAGGCGAAGTATAGTACAGGCTAAAGC
Source organism: Hylobates moloch (assembly GCF_009828535.3). Lineage (NCBI taxonomy): Eukaryota > Metazoa > Chordata > Mammalia > Primates > Hylobatidae > Hylobates > Hylobates moloch. The sequence goes on from NW_026652284.1 coordinate 73,696,525, forward strand.
AGAATCTGAGGGCGAAATAAATAAGAAATGGAAATGAACAGTAACTGAGTAAAGAGAGTGATGGAAGAAATGGCATCCCCAATACACCAAGCCCAAGGTGTCATTCATTCCAAGTTTGAAGGCTTAGAACCCAGGGAGCCAGAAATAGAAGAGAAGACATAGAAAACAATGACAAGAAAGCTGAGAAGTAGAAAAGAAAGAAATAGAAAACTGTGGAAAGAAACCTAAGAACATGCTACATGTCAAACATACTGATCACTTTTCTGTAAGTTTTCCCTTTTGATACATAAAGATAACTGTGGAAACTGGTAAAACTATCCCCTTGTTTACCCAGCAAGAAGCCGAGGCTCAGAAAAGTGAAATTATTTGCCTATATCACATGGCCAGTTAGAAGCAAAGCGAGGATTTAAACCCAAAGCTTCCTCGCTCCAGAGTTCATGCTTACTACACTAGACCACGCTAGTTAGGGGATGCAGAGGGTAGGAGATTCTGCCCCTTTTTCGGACACATCACTGGACTTCCAGATGAATTTGTTGAATGGGTGGCAGCTGTAAAAGCATGAAGAGGTCTGAGGGGAGAAATGAGGGTTAGAGAATGGAATCCAGAAGCTTCATGGAGGTTTTGTAAGAATTAGTGAAGCCACTGAAGTGAATAATCAATAACAGATCATTTATAATTATTAACTTGCACGTTCATGTGCTGGAATGTAATCATGTTTGTCTGAAGGGCCAACACAGCAGTTTTAAAGGGATTCACAAACAGAAGAAAGCTGCCGTTCTCTCCAGTAAGCAATATTTTAGTGGCAAAACACTCTGTGAATGGTTTGTGAGTACAAAGCAGCAGCATGTGAATAGCTTTTTACAATATCACGTTCTCTCCTTCCACTTGGGAAGGAAGCACAATGCTACCATAAGCAGATACTAACAGAGCACAGATGCTGGCGCTGATGTCAGCGTAAATGCTGTCCCGCACCAAAAAAAAAAAACTCTCAAAGTACTGTGCCTGCATAAATCTTATATTTTTATGAATCACTGCCATCACTGCAACCTCACACTGAAAATTTGTGTTTTAGATGTGAATGGATTATTCATTCCGGATAGTTTAGTTTCTCTTAGGCTCATAATTTATACTTGTCCACATATCATATCCAAACAGGGCTTTGCTTCCTAGGTTGCCCAAGTGGCAGCCTGTACCCAGTGTGGCTAAAGTTCGAAAATATCATTTAATTTTAATCCAGAGGAGCAAAGTCGGTCTGATGCCTCTGTTGTAAACATCCAACCACAGATTCAACATCAATATTTCCACTTCTTATCAACAGCAGTTTTCCAGAGCCAACAAATACATTCCACTATACAATTTTATGCTTTGTAAAAGGTGACCTATACTTTCTTTTTCAAATGCAGTTTCTTTAATGAAAATATTGTAATGTCAGTCCATGCAAAGCAAATGCATATTAATATGCGTTTACATCTGTCTCATATTAATATTCATGCCTGAATCCACATCCCTACACAAAGCCAATTTTCTGACCATCTGTGTGATGGCTGGTGGATGCAATGAATAAATTTTATTTGTGAGGGGAGTGATAAATCATGTATCTTCAGTTTTTCACCCACAATCTTTCCTCTTAGGTGCAAAAATGTTTTTATCATGGTTTGGAATATTTAAGTAAACGAAACGGATTAACCCTTTAACATTCCTACAGATACTGGCAATTTTATAAAGGCCATGAAAATACAGTCTCAACAATTCTAACTAAAAATACGAAAAAGGAACTATGGATTTACTTGCTTAGATTAGACATCCTTTGTTCCTATGTGAGTTCCAGTTTTTTACATTAATCTTTGATATTGTTTAAAATGTACTCTACTTGTTTTTGAAAATTTCACAGATGAAAACAAGACCCCTGCAGAAAGAGTGTATTCCTAAAGAAACTCCTGATAGTCATCAAGTATCTTAAAAATCCTACTATGAAGTGTAACCATACATAAAGAAGATTTCAAACAGGAAAGATTATGAACAAAGAAAGTGTATTAGTATTTACACAATGATCTTGGTACTTTCAATTTCACCCTAGTGAAATATCAACATTTCAGTGGCAACAATGTGTTTGTCAATTTGGTGATCTGTTGAGGAATATCACATCCTAATCTAAGAAGCAATTACCTTTCAGGATGCAACAAATACAGTTAATTAACCTGGCAAACAGAGCTCAAAGGATTAAATTGAAAAGTAATCATATCATGATAGGGAGAGCATGAAAATATTGCACGCCGAAGAAAGAAGCATGATCTGATGTCTTAAATAATGAAAACCATGTCAGGTGGTCTAAGATGGTTTCCTTGCCTCTTCCAGAAATGCTTTCTATGAATTCTAGATGAACGGGCCACTAGATTGAATCCAAACCCAAAGTTTCAATTTGATTTCATTTACCTTCTCTGAGTTAGACAGGGCTTTTCTAAGGTCACTAAAATTGTCCACAGTCACAAGTAGCACAAACCAATAACTTCCAGGTCAAAGCAGAAATAAATTGGAACTTACTGTTCTCACTTACAGGCTGCTGAAAGTTTCTACTTCTATTGTAATGTCACTGAACCAAGTGACAAGGTCAAATGAGAACTCTCAGAGCTATCAATCTACTGTAGTTACCCACGTGCGCCAATGGATAGTCAAGTCATAAATGCAGTAGGATCAGAGAATTGTTAGCTCAAATAAGCAAGTTACTTATTGAACACCTGTTACTGGCGAGGCACTGTGCTGAGATGCAGATCAAGATGCCACATTGGCCTCAGAAAGCTTACCACCTCGCTAATAACACAGACAGGTTCTCCCACAAGATTCTCAGCCATTAAGTTGATGTATGATAAATATGAACTACATACTATAAAAGGAATTTAAAAGATGATGAGATTCCCGCTGTCCCAGATAATTAAGGAACTTCTTTAAGAGGAATTTAAGATCAACCTTGAAGGCTGAAAAAGTTCAGATGGTTTTAGAAGTCTCATCAGGTGGGAGAAGCTTTACAACCGTTCAGGGCAGGAAGTATTTAGTGGGAGAAGTAGGAATAATTGGGAGGAATTGCAGGTAGGCCACTCTGGTTACAGCTGAGAATTAATGTCCAAAACAATGGGAGTTAAAGGAAATGATTTTAGGCAGCACCACAAGTAGGCATTAAATAACACTGAATTACAAAGTCAGAAAAATAATCCCGTAGTAACTCTGTTAATTCTTTTCATTGCCTCAAGAAGGTAGTCTGTTTGGTGCCAATATAACTTTAACACCGCTACAGTACTTGCTAAATCCCCGTTCTTAACAGAGAGCCAGGCCCAAGGCTCAAAGTCTACAGACTAAAACTTGATAACATTGTTTGGTTTCATGTGTTTATTTTTAGTATTACCTCATGTTATACCAAGTAGTACTCACTGGTCTTCCATTTGCGTGGTAATATAAAATTTCCTTTCAAGAAGTGTATTTAAAATGTTAAAGATAAGTTTTTTTAAAAAAAAATAGATGATAGAACTGGTGATAATGAAGGCAAGTAATTTAAAATTTGTATCTAACAGGATAGAGTAACCAGCAAGATACAGAGATGAGTTGGTCTCAGGCCAGATTTAACTCAAACCAGATTTGACTGGTTTCAAGTCTAGCCTTTGATTTCAATTCAGTTTGATAATTCTAAGTACCTCTGTTTTCCTCATATGTGTGGTGCTAAAAGAGGCATTGCTGAGGTCATCTTTGTGAAATCTCCTTCAGGCCTAGAATTTTAACAAAAATATACCTAAACCAATTATATATAAATGCAAAAGAAACATTATTTATACTGGCAAGAGAGAGAAAAGCATAATAGGTCACCAAGCCTTAGAGATTTACCATAAAAGATATAAACTAAAATACTTCACCTGAAGCAAAAGGATATTGCTTTCAATAGATCACTCAGAATTTCACACCATATACTTAAGTATGATTTAGCATAATATTGATACTTGTTTATATTTGCCACCTACCTATTTCACGGTAACATTGTAAGGATTGGTGATATGTAATGTTTCTTAAGCTTTCTCAGCTCTTAAAAGAAAATATACACCATAAAATCAAGGTAATAGTAATAATAGTCATCATCATAATAGCAATAACTGCTCATGCATTTTCAAACATGGGTTCTGGGTTGATGGAAAAGGAAATTAAGTTGTAAGCTAAAAATGCAGGCTTATCAGCTGATTAGAACAGAAAGGCTTAGGATGGGATAAGAGTGATGCTATCGGGCCGGGCGCGGTGGCTCACGCTTGTAATCCCAGCACTTTGGGAGGCCGAGGCGGGTGAATCACGAGGTCAGGAGATCGAGACCACGGTGAAACCCCGTCTCTACTAAAAATACAAAAAAAATTAGCCAGGCGTGGTGGCGGGCGCCTGTAGTCCCAGCTACTCGGAGAGGCTGAGGCAGGAGAATGGCGTGAACCCGGGAGGCGGAGCTTGCAGTGAGCCGAGATTGCACCACTGCACTCCAGCCTGGGGGACAGAGCCAGACTCTGTCTCAAAAAAAAAAAAAAAAAAAAAAAAAAGAGTGATGCTATCTACAATTTATCAAGGTCTCAGATGGGTTCTGAGATTTGGCATTTGTAACAACTCCCAGTTTGCTGATGCTGCTGGTGTGAGGCCACCCTTCGAGTAGTAAGACCTTTTCCACTCTTTCAGGGTCAGGTCTAAGATATACACCATTGACCATCAGAGGACTTAAGGGAGTGTGTCTGAATACATCTTGGCGAATCTATCACCGCTGCTTAGACTGTCCCATTTGGGTCACCTTTGTACCTGGTATTCTGTCTCCATTGTCCAATCTACCGCCTACAACAAAATTATTTTTCTCATTTTCTCCCTGTCCCACCCTCACTCCCAAACAAGATGTGAACTTTTTAAGAGCAGAAAGCATGATACATTTTAAAAACTGATCATGAGGCCGGGCGTGGTGGCTCACGCTTGTAATCCCAGCACTTTGGGAGGCCGAGGCCGGCGGATCACGAGGTCAGGAGATCGAGACCATGGTGAAACCCCGTCTCTACTAAAAATACAAAAAAAATTAGCCGGGCGTGGTGGCGGGCGCCTGTAGTCCCAGCTACTCAGAGAGGCTGAGGCAGGAGAATGGCGTGAACCTGGGAGGCGGAGCTTGCAGTGAGCCGAGATTGCGCCACTGCACTCCAGCCTGGGCGACAGAGCGAGACTCCGTCTCAAAAAAAAAAAAACAAAAAACTGATCATGAGTAAACAGACAACCTATAGAATGGGAGAAAATATTTGCAAAGTATGCATTTGACAAAGGTCTAATATCCAGCACTACAAGAACTTAAACAAATTTACAAGAAAAAAAAAAATCCCTGACTTGATCATGACACATTCTATGCATGTAACAAAACATCACATGTACCCTACAAATATGTAAAATATTAAGAATCAATAAAAATTATATTTTAAAAGGTGTTAACATCTTTAGTGTTTCAGTCATAGCAAGAGTGAGCAAGCTGAACCTTTATAGGATGGGGATGATTTAAGGGTCATGTGGGGCATGGCCCAGACTCAAGGAAAGAGTTGGATTCCTGAAGCCTGGGGAGAAGCAGGAGTCCAGGGATGAGCTGCTGCTCCCTGGCCCTCTTTGATGTGTCCCACGTGGGCATGGCTCATGGAGACCTGAGGCCTGAACAGCAGTCCCTGGTGAACCATAAAACCTGGTTGCCTCCATCATTGAATGGTCCCTGAGGGCTGGGGCCACAATGGGCTAGAAATCAGAAGCCTTCCCAATTTTCCCAGATGGTGGAAGCTTTTGGGGTCCTTTACAACCTCATGGGAACAACCAGACAACCCAAAACCAAGTAGGTTAGGGGCTATGTCAGATTTAATGAAAAGTGGTTTAATGAAAAAACCTACGTGATTTTTTTTCTTACTTGACAGATTATAGAGCAGTACATATACATGCACATGAAACACTGGGGAAAAGCATGCCAAGTTGTTAGTAGTTAACACTTGGGGGTTGGTTTATAAGTGATTTGGTTTTCTTCTTTAAACATTTCTATATTTTTCAGAAATTCCTAACAACACCTAAGTTGCATTTAGAATTAGGAAGAGAAAATACAAGAAATGTCATTCTTTAAAATCAAGTGGCACTTTGGGAAGCTAAGGCAGGCAGATCACCAGAGGTCAGGAGTTTGAGACCAGCCTAGCCAACATGGTGAAACCCCGTCTCTACTAAAAATACAAAAAATTAGCAGGCATGGTGGTGCGTGCCTATAGTTCCAGCTACTCAGGAGGCTGAGGAAGGAGAATCACATGAACCCGGGAGGTGGAGGTTGCAGGGAGCCAAGATCGCACCATTGCACTCCAGCCTGGGTGACAAGAGCAAAAGTCCATCTCAAAAAAAAAAAATCAAAATCAAAGTGCATATCTTATTCACCTTTTTTATATGCAGCACCTAACACTGTGCTGGTATACAGCAGGCAGTGAAAAAATGATAACTAATTAAATAAACAATTCAAAGCCCATGTCATAATGGTAAGTTAATACAATTTTTCTGGTATGCAAGAAATAGTCCATGCACATTTGAAAGAAAATAAGTTATTCTCAGAATAGCTATTCTGAGAATAACATTTTATGTAAGATTATTAAAAATTATGAGAGAGGTGTTATGGAAAGCATTAAGCAAAGGCAGCCTGGGCTCAGAAACAATGTCCTTTATTTGATGACAGAGGCTTTGTTTAGGTTTCTGTGTTACCTGCTAAGTGTATCCCTTTGGCAAGTCACTGACCTCTCCAAGCCTCTGATATCTCATCTACAAACATAAGTTCTATCAATTTAAGTAAGGCATCATTAAAATCAAGTGAAGTATAGAAAAGTGAAAGCAATTTTAAAACTATGATGTACTATATCAGGCTATTTTGATTATTAGAGCCTATGTTTGGTAGAACGCAAAAGAAAGACTAAAAATATAGGTAATTCTTTTTACATCATTTATCAAGTTAAAAAGTCAAACTAAACATGTATCTCATGTTCCTGCCTCTTTGTCTAGTGAGTGATTTTACAAGTCAACTTGCAATATAACCACCAACAAATGTGATAATAAATAAATAAATTTAGACAGAAATGGAGGTTCGTTAGTAACTTCCATACTTTGGCATTTGGTTCACTCATGTATTTATTGTTTCAACAATACCTTTTGTGTCAGACACTCTTCTAGGAGCTAGAGATTCAGAAGTGAGTGAGATCAAGATCTCTGTCCTAGTATAACTCTCATTCTAGTGGGCAAGAGATTAATAATCAACAAATAAACAAGAGAATCCAAGATTGGGATAAGTGCTATGAAGAAAATAAGCAGGACCATGGTCAGCAGCCTCCAAGATGGCCCCAGTGCACCACCCTTGGAAAGAGCATGGATATCTGGAGGCAGGAGCACTGGCGCCATCTTGAAGAGTTGGTGACCACAGTCAGTGGCCCACCTTGTAGAGTCGGTCTGACTGGCCAATAGAATATAGTGGAGGTGATGGTGTGTTATCTTCAAGATTTGGTTATAGAAGATACCGTCATTTCCATTTTGGTCACTCTCATGCTCTGTCTCCCTCTGAGGGAGAAGCCAAATGTCATGTGATGAGGACACTCAGACCCTCTGGAGAAGCCCATGTGGCCAACAACCATATGAACAGTCTCAGAAGTGGATCCTCCATTCCTTCAGATGGCCCAAGCCCCAGCTGACCACTTGACCACAACCTCAGGAGAGATCCTGAGTTGGAACCACTGGATCCCAGATTCCTGTCACACAGAAAGTGTGTGACAGTAGATCTTGTTGTTTTAAGCTGCTGAATTTGGGGGCAATTTTACATAGCAATGGATAACTAAAACAAGGATAATGCAAAGAACTGCATCATGGTTCGAAAAGACCTACTTGAGGAGATTGTATTTGCTCTAAAACCTGAAGGACAAGAATGAACTGTGCGAGGAAAAGCCAGCTTAAGGGAACAACCAGCAGAAGAGGGAAAGGACATGGAATGTCTGAGAAGCAAACACACATTTCTCCCCAGAGTGAGTCTGTACATTAACCAGACACATCTCCATTCTGCTCCCATGGACCTACTGCTGGTGATTCCCATCTGCAGTCGCCTAACCTGCTACCCTTATGCTGTTCTCTGCAGTGTTCCACAACCATCAGCATTTGGGGCAATTCTTTACAGCACAGGACTGCCCTCATACCGTGGAATGTTTTGCACCCTAAATCTCTCCCACTAAATGCTGAGAGAACCTCCAATTCATATGATAACCCCAAACTTCCCCCCGCCCCCACTTTTCAAAACACCCTCCAGGGGGCAGTATTGTCCCCCATGTAAAACCACGTGGTCTGGACTACAGAGACCACAAGGTATAGCAACTAAAAACACTTGTGGGCGTCCGAGGTTCTTAGATATGAAACGCAGCCCCACTACCCATCAGAAAATGGACTTTCTCTCTCTCAACTTCATTTTGCTTAGTTGTTAAATAAGCCTTCCAAGGATTAAATCGAATAACATGTGTAAAATAGCACAGGTCTGGCACATAGTAAATACTTAGAATGGGAGCTATCGTTAAATATTTCTCCTACTGGCCTAGCCAAATCCCTCTCACTCTTTAAAATCAAAATGAAGCCAAATCTCTTCCGAGAAGCTTCAGTGGCTCCTCTTACTCTTTTCTTTGAATTTATAATGCATGCATTGCTAATTGATGCCTTCTTTGGGGACAAACAGCACATGACAGCTATTGCTCTCTGTGGAAACCACAAGGTTTCTTAATTTCTTAAGCCACATATGCAGGCTTCCTTTTTGTCCCCACTGCAGGCCACAGTGCTGGAAAGTCGGCTTGCTCTCCTGTTCTCCTATATCACCCTCTCAATCCCTTGAGGTTTTTTTCCTTCAAGGTTGGTTGTTGAGTTGGATGGTCTCTGTAGTACCCAACACTCCTTCCTTGCTGCTCAGAGAAAAACGCAGGGGATTTTATAACCAAATAATTAACCATCAGATGTCCCCATAAAACTTCCTGGCACTGCGGGGGCAAGGGTGTTGGGACAGCCTAAGCTTCAATTTAAAAAAAAAAAAAAATCCTCAAGCATGAATTAACATCACCCCCACTATCTCAGGACTCTTCGAAGAATTCTGTTTCCCTGGTTCCCTTTTGCTTTGATTTTCTGCTTTCAGTAGTTCTCGCTGTCTCAGTTTTGTATCTTTCCTCCTTCATTCTCTTCTCTTCAGCCCATATCACCAGTGTGACATGTGGTCCCCACTTCCCTTTTACCCTCCCACAAATTGTCAACAACATACAAAGGTGCGAGGCAGAGCTTTGGAGTGACAGAGGGAAGTCCAGCACAGCCAACAGCTGAACACTTATTATTAGAATTCCTGTAGTAACAAGCCACCAGCCCCCAATCTCCTGAAATGTGTTTCTCTCCCCAAAGCATACTGATAATCACTGTGGAGAAAAAAAGCTTAAAAAATAAAATGCAGGAAGCTTAAAAGATAAGAAATGTTACAAATTCTTAGCATGGATCTTAGCTCTATCATTCTTTCTTTCTCAAATCATATCACAGCTCAATTAACCAAAGATTTGCCTTCTTTTCATTGTTGCAATTTTTTTGGTTTGTTTTTTAAAAGAATGAAGCCCAGGCTGGGCATGGTGGCTCCACACCTGTAAACCCAGCACTTTGAGAGGTTGAGGCAGGCAGATCACCTGAGGTAAGGAGCTCAAGACCAGCCTGGTCAACATGGTAAAACCCCGTCTCTACTAAAAATACAAAAATTAGCTGGGTATGGTAGTGCACTCCTGTAGTCCTAGCTACTGGGAAGGGTGAAGCAGGAGAATAGCTTGAACCTGGGAGGCAGACGTTGCAGTGAGCTGAGAATACGCCGCTGCACTCCAGCCTGGGCAACAGAGCGAAACCGCATCTCAAAAAAAAAAAAAAAAAAAAAAGAATGAAGCCAAAATTGCCTTTCCACAATCACTTACCTTACATTGGATGAAACCATTCATTTTTTTTTTTTTTTTTAAGAATCCTTAACCAGAAGCCAAGTCAGAGGTGTAAACCATTGTCTTTGGTCAGGTGCAGGCATGGTGGCTCATGCCTGTAATCCCACCACTTTGGAAGGCCAAGGCAGGAGGGTCACTTGAGGCCAGGAGTTTAAGACCAGCCTGGGCAACATAGCAAGACCCTGTTTCTACTTTTTAAAAAAAGGAACAAAAACTGATTAAAAAAAAAAAAACTATTGTATTTTAGGTGCATACCTTCCTCCAGCATGCAGGCTTGACCCTGCCAGGCTCCTCCATACCGGAGGGTCTCACTTCCATCGGTTTCCAAGTTCTCACCTACTCTAATGACTCCTCAGCTTAGCCCTCCTTTCCCTTGCTATCCCTTGGGGCTGGAGCCTACGCTTTTTACTTCATTTGTCCCTGGGCCCCTAACACCTTGTTCCAGTCATAGAAGAAGGCCTTAATGTACTTTCTGAATGATTGATCCTTAAAATCACACCCAGGTATCAATCAGTTTTTGCTTACTTCATAACTGACCTCAACCACATGTACCCATGGCAAAGGCACCATATGTTAGTTCTTATGTTGGACTAAATAAAGAAAAGAAATTTAGAAAGTTTCACACATCATCTGGGTAATCATCCTGTATTTATAAGAGAGCAGATTAATGTCCCTGCTTTAATATATGACTCAAATGCTGCTATGAGGTCTGAGCATGATTATCTGAGCTTGTTACTTAACCCACTCAATTTTTTTAAAAATTCTGCAATCTGATGTGGCAGAACAGACTCCAAATGTTCTTGAACTTCAGCAAGGAGCAAAGCTACCTAAATGTGGGAGTGGGGAATGGTCGGCTGATCTGCAAGCACAGCCACAAGAGCCCTAAAGAGAGGGTGGTTTTGTGGTGGGTCTTGGCTTTCCGTCTGGCTTCTTTCTTCAAACCTAAATCCAGGAAAGCCTTTACTTTGAAATCTGTCTCTGCTCCAGTCTGACACCAGGCTTGCCCTCTTGCCCTAACCTGGGGAAGCACAAGTAGCCTCAAGCCACCAGCCTGGGCATTGGTAGGACTTCATTCTGGTTTCCAGGTTCACCCTGGCATTGGCCGATAAATGGGTTTCCCAGATGAATGGGTTTCTGCGTTGTAACCTGTGGCAGTATCTGCCCAAGAGGTAAGTCCCAGCCCCCAAACCCACTGGCTGGAGTAGAATTTTCACCTTCAAACTCCAGGCTTCGTCTGACCTGACAGCTAGACCCCCATACAGGATCTCTTGCATTGTACAACTTCAGGGGGCACCATTCACTGTGTGCTCTATCTGGGCAACTCTGTGGCAACGAAGTTGTCTTTCTGGAAACCTGGAATTCATCTATGCTGTCCTTGCTTGTGCATGATAAATCTTGAATATAGTTTGAGCTTTTTAATGATACTTTACCCCTCACTTTCCTCCTTCATAGACAATCCTGCCTGTTACAGGCCTAAAGTGCTCAATCCTTCAGTCATAGCTTCAGAACCTTTTTCACATCATGGCACACATGAAAAATAATTTTTGTCTTTGCTGGCACAGGCACAGTAGCTCACTCCTATAATCCCAGCACTTTGGGAGGCCAAAGCAAGAGGATCACTTAAGGCCAGGAGTTTGAGGCCAGCCTGGGCAACACAGCAAGACCCTGTCTCTATATACAATTTTTAAAAATTAGCCAGGCATAATGAAGTGAGCCTATTGTCCCAGCTACTGAGGAGGCTGAGACGAGAGGATCGCTTAAGTCCAGGCATTGAAGGTTACAGTGAACTGTGATTGCACCACTGCACTCCAGCCTGGGCAACAGAATGAAACTTTCATCTCTTTAAAAAAAAAAAAAAAAAATTGTCCTTGATGATACAGCTGTTACCAGTCAGAGGCAACTGGTCCAGGGAGGAGCCTCCAGCTGGCTTGGGCCCTTCTTCAACCACCCTTGGGCTGAGGGTGCCACTATTTTGTCACATTGTAACCCATCCACAGCCTGTCTGCATACTCAGTCTTTGGATAGCCCTGCCTTAAGGCGCTAGCTGGCCGCCAGCCTGGGTCCATTGTTCTAATTGTATGTCTTTGGGTCAGCCTGCATTTTAAGGCCTTCCTATTCTTTAGGCTTGATTTTCTCTGTAAAGTAATAATGTTTCTATATCATATATCAACTCAGAGAAAAGCATGAGGGGTACTGGTAGGAAATTAGGAATTTTTTTCCAATGTAAATTGGCCAGTGAAAAAGCTTTCCAATTCAAAAGAATGAGAATCTCAGAGATAAGGCAGAAGACTTGAAAAATAAATCTCTCTTTTCCTACCTCCAATTGCCCTATTTCCCTCATACACTTATTGTATTACATTTCCCATATACGTTTATTGTGCTTTTAAATAATATGAATAGCTCCCAAAGATTTTGCACCTACTCTATGCCAGACGATATGCTAAGCCAGGGGTGTCCAATCTTTTGGCTTCCCTGGGCCACATTCAGAAAAGAAGAATTGTCTTGGGCCACACATAAAATGCACTATCACTAACAATAGCTGATGAGCTAAAAACAAACCAAAAAATGCCATAAAGATCTCATGATGTTTTAAGAAAGTTTACAAATTTGTGTTGGGCTGCATTCAAAGCCATACTGGGTCACATGGGGCCTGTGGGCCGCAGGTTGGACAAGCTTGTCTAAGCTCTTTTCATGTATCACCTCACCGATTCCTCAATCATATTTGAGGCAGAAATTATTAGTACCATTTCACAGGTGAGCAAACAGAAGGTAAAGAGTTAAATGACTTGTCCAGGAAGTGGTGACCATTATTTGAACTCAGATCTGGCTGACTCCAAAATTCATGCTCTTAAGTGAGATAAATCGCGTGAAGCATACAGTAGGTGTAAAACTTATTCCACGGACTCTGCTTTTAAGAAATGTCATATTTCTATATTTCTTTATTTTCTTTAAACCAAACTAAATCTGATTTCAAGTCCCTATTCCATGACAGGATTTCAACCTCAATCCGTGTTGAAGTTCCTTCTGTTGGGAGATCGTTCTCCATGGGTCTTTTGGGTTTCTGTACATTTTGTGAGGCACTGACTGCCCTTTGTCTCAGATGATCTTTTCAAAAATATTTCTATAGCAAACAGCCTTGAAAGGTAGCGATGGTGTCTCCTTCAGAGCAAAGGGCAAGCATGCTGACTGCCCATGATACAAGATTGGCAATCCCTAGGCTCAGACGTCCTCTCCTGTCATGCAACCTATTTCATGTGCGGGTATCATCCAGCCCTGTTCATATCACCCTATGGGCACTGGGCCCCAGGGAATCAATGCAAAAGTGCTAATACTCTGGCTGCTGGTATTGCTGTGAGTAATAAACTACCCTCCATCTCTGCCCCAAGAGTCTCATATCCGCCAGATTTATGAAACAGTCATAAGTTAACTTATCAGCTTGCAGGTAGGGTAAGCTCTCAGACCCTTCTCAGTTCTTGACACCTTACTGTCTCCAGAATCTTACAGAAACCTGAGAAGCTTACATGGTATCCAGAAAATAGAGACAAGCTGCCAGTTTTCCATCCCTCTGATGACAGCTGGTTCTTTACAGTCCAGGCTCACTTTGTTCATAGAGGGACATTGACCCCACGGGTCTTGTGTCAAAACAGACAATGAAATCTTTGCCTTGACTGGCAAACCCTATGCTTAGGATCTAGCTTTCCATACTTCCATTCCCCTCTGAGGCCCTGCCACCTCCTGCCACTATATGGGAACAGAGCACAGATATCCACTACTCCAAGATCTGGTCAGTCTTGGAGGATCCCATCTCTCTCCTGTTATTCCTTCTTTTACCTGTCCTTTTACATCTCTCTCCTGACATCCAGGGCACATTAGTATAATCGCCTCAAGTTAAGGCTTTCACCAAAGACAAGAAGAGAAGTTCCCTTCTGGTCCAAACTTTCCCTAAGGCAAGTGGACCCAAAGAGCAGCCTCCTTCTCTTTGTGCACAGGAAAGGCAAAACAGGTCATAGCTCAACAAATTATCTACCACAGCAGTAAGCATTCTGTGTGATGAACTGTGGCTAACTTTTGTTTACTCGTGGCATCTCTTTACCTTTTGTGTCTTTGGCTTTAGTTGTAGGAAATGTTTCCCTTGGTCTCCCCCTCAGTTACATTGAGCTAGTGGTTAGGAAACTATCTCAGCTGTCTTTCTTCTGGTCCATCAAATTAAGAAGAATACTATCTGAAGTACCACAAACACAAAAAATACATAAAATAATAATGATGATGATATAACAGTGAACACCCTCCTTCTCTCCTATGTATATTTCTTCTTCCTGCCTGGCTGCCGCCAGCAAAGAGGTGTAGAAAAATGAAGAGAAATAAAGTGAAACCAAGTCTGCTTTGAAAGGATTCTGGGCAGCCTTTGGATTTTGCCTTATTTGCAACCAGTTATGTCAGTGTTAGTGTCCTTTTAGCCGTGGGTTTTATGCTGAAATATCTGTGACAGTTAATATAACTGGAGTGGCAAGATTTCCTGTAGGTGCCAACTCTTGTTCTCCCAGGTTTAAATAAATCCTCAATTCTCCTAGTCCCCAAACAGTCCTCAGTATGCGTTCACTATTGGCAGTAATGACATTGTCTACATCTACATCTCTTGTGAGGCACTGGCAATGCATACACCCATGGGGATACAAGCTTGTCTAGTTATGAAGAAATGTGGCCCTAGTTATATTTTCAGAAATCTCACATAGATAATTCTGGCCTGCAAAAAAGAAAAAACAATTAAGTCATCTGTCTCATGTTTTATATCCTTTTGGAACCTTGGGGTTGCAAACTCCCTCTTGTATGAGGACAGAATCTTGGCTTATCTTGTTCATGTTGTGTCTCCTAAGCCTAGAGCAGTGCTTTGCCCACAAAAAGTGTTCAATCAATATTTGTTGACCAAATGAATGGCCATGAAAATAAATGAATAAATTGTGTGAAGAACTAGAAGATTAAAATATCCTTGATTCAGATACAAAAGTTAAAATGCTACCATTTTAGGTTTCTGTGGAATCAACCCTTAAATAAATTATTCCCTGTAAGTCTGACGCTTAGAGAGGGTCAAGAGAAAATATTTTCTTCCCTTATTAATAAGATTTGGTAAATATATAAAAGTATTCACTTCTTGGACCCTGTAAATATTTGGGGGCTTTCTTTCAAGCTTTTAGTTAGAGTTTTTATGCGATATTTCTCAACTAGGGTTCTCACTGCATGTTGTATTGAATTGTTTCATGCACTGCAGTACATTTAGCACAATTTCTGTCCCCCACCAAATGTCGGAGGTGCTGCTAGTCAGCATGACCTCCCAGGGCACCCCCACATACTACTCAAGCCTCTCCTTAAGAACCTATTCTAAATGTTAGTTAAATGAGTGATATCCAAGGACACTCCCATTTCCTTAAGGAGAGAGTTCAAATCTCATCACACCTGATCAAGTCCTTCATGGTTTGTCCCCATTGCTGTTGGCAGATTTATCTCCTATGATGGCCCCATATACCCTTGCCTCCAGCATCACCAATATTCATGCCATCACACGAGCGTACCTTGTCCCTTCACACCCCTGAACCTCCACCCATACTGTTCCCTCTGCCTAGAATACCCTTCCAATTCCTGCTTCCCACACTCATCTGACTAGCCAGTACTTATCCTGCAAGGGCAGCTCAAGAATCTCCTCATCTTGCCTGCATTTTCTGACAATTTTCCCACCTCGGCTTCCACTCAGAGGCTTGCATCTGTTTGTTTCCTTGTCAGTCTCCCAGATAAACATTGAGCTCTCTGAAAATAGACAGCGTGGCTTCCTCATTTCTGTATCCCCAGTACTTACTACTGTGTGCACTGGAATATTTGACATACCACCCTTTTAGCATGTAGTATGCACTATACACATAAAGCATATTAATCAGGAACACTGCACTGGGAGCTTGCCATGTGCCACCCCTATGCTGGGAGCTGGGGGAGCCATGATGAGGGAATAAGACAGACGTGAACCCTTTCCTCATGATGCTTACAGTCTAGATAGAAGGGGAGACATGAAACAAGTAATTTCAACTTCAGTGTGAGCAATGAAAGAGGAGGTAGAGAGGGAAGGGAAGGAGAGAGGACAGCTAGGGCCCTGTCATTATAGGCCCCCACAAGGAAAGAGCAGTGTGGGATGAGTCGGTGTTAGCTAGGCAAGGAAGGGCAAAAGGAGTGTCCCAGGCAGTTAATGGAGGAGTCAAGAGTGACAGACAATGCATTCCCTTTCACAGATTCATTAATTCATTGAGTCAAGTTCTGTGGTCCAGCTGTCCAGGTCAGAATGCAGGGACCACTATTCACCATCTGCATGACTTTGGGCAGGTTGCCAATCAGCCTCATTCCCCATTCAGCAAAATGGGAATAATGATCTTACGCTTGGTAGATTTACTGTTAGGATTAAATGTAAGAATCCATTTAAAGTGCCTACCACATGGTCTAGTGCCCAGCAAGTGCCCCCTAAATACGATCTTTATCATTTTCTCTTATTATTACTCCACAAATAGTTACAACCATGCCCACCATGTGCCAGGCATCAAGCTAATCACATAATAAAGAGGAGTAAGACATTATTTTTGCACTAGAAAGGCAAGAGACACATGTGGGCAAAACAAGGGTAATGCACACACAGAAAACAGTCAAAGATGGCTTAGGTTGCTGTTGTTGTTGTTGGAGCGAACAGTAATAATACACAAGTGCAATAAAGTACCCCTAGAGCTATGATAGAAGCTGGGAACTCAGGAGAAAAGACGTCTCCTGGTTTTGTCTGATGGATCCTACCTGGCATCTCTGCCCTACCACCAAGGCTCTGGCCAGGTGGCCTCTCCACCCACTCTCTACTGTCCTCCTGCTGGCATCTGCCACCTGCGACATCTTCCTTCTCCCTTAAGCCAGCTCCAATGCTTTGAGTGTCAAAGACCTTACTCCAGGCCCACCTTCTCCACAAAACTCCCCACCTATTCCAAGCCTCATTGGCCTCCCTTTCGCCACTCTGATTTAGTGTTAAATGAGAGTGTTCTTGTCTTGTTTGCTGCTTTTTCACAAGTGGGACTAGAAAGACAGATATCCCCTTAAGTGGTGTGTGGCACAATCATAAAATAAGGGAAACAATGGGTCCGTGGGCCCATTCCAAGTAATCAAAGAAATATGTTTGTCATGAAAAATTTATAGATCAAAATTGGCCAACAAATCATGTGGCATCTTAGAGTCATTTTCATATAGTTAATTTTCCATACTGTTTGTTAAGAACAGATTTCTCCACAGAGTGGTGCAAGGAATATTAAAAAAAGAGAGAAAGAAAAAAGAAAGAAAGAAAGAAGAAAGAAAGAAAGAGAAGAAAGAAAGAAAGAAAGAAAGAAAGAAAGAAAGAAAGAAAGAAAGAAAGAAAGAAAGAAAAAACAGATTTCTCCACCATCACCCCACCCTCAGATTATTAAGTCAGAAACTTCCATGGGTGAAATGCAGGAATTTATTTTTAACATATTCTCCAAGTAATAATTATTTTAAAATAAGTTGAGGAAATCTTGATTTGTCCCAGTCACTACTGTTACAAACCAAATACCCCAAAACTTAGCAGAATAAAATATAAAATAACAACTTGATTACTCTCACCTATTTTTTTTTTTTTCTGAGACAGAGTCTCACTCTTGTCACCTAGGCTGGAGTACAGTGGCGTGATCTCAGCTCACTGCAAACTCTGCCTTCCTGGTTCAAGCTATTCTCCTGCCTCAGCCTCCTGAGTAGCTAGGATTACAGGCACCCGCCACTATGCCTGGCTAATTTTTGTATTTTTAGTAGAAATGGAGTTTCGTCATGTTGGCCAGGCTGGTCTCGAACTCCTGACCTTAGGTGATCCGCCCACCTCGGCCTCCCAAAGTGCTGCAATTACAGGTGTCAGCCACCACGCCCGGCCTATTCTCACCCTTCTATGGGTTGAAATTTGGATAAGGAAAACAGAGTATGGCTTTGTCTGTGCACCTCAATGCCTGGGTCTTTGCAAAAATGCATACTGCAGCAACCTGGAGGCTCAACTGGACGTCCGTGTCGGCTCACTCACAGCTGGCAGTCGATGCTGCCTGTCAACTAGTGCACTTATATGTGCCTCTCCAGCCTGGCAGTCTCACGGTGACAGGACTTCCTTACATGGCAGCTGGTTTCTTTGAGAGTGAGTATCCCAAGAGAACTGGGTGGAAGCTGCATGGCCTTTACTGACCAAGCCTCAGAACCAAGTGGCACCACTTTCACTGCATCCAAGGGGCTGAAGCAGTGACACATCCACCTAGATTCAAAGGCAAGGATCACAGACCCCTCCTCTCAATGGGTGGAGTATCAAGGAATTTGGGGCCAATTAGTTAAACAGTCACATGTCTTGTTTTAATCCTTAGTGGGCACCTACAAACTTTCCCTTTCTCTAGATATTCTTCAATTTTGTAAGATTTTGACAAATACCAGAGCAAAGCTATGGGTTACTGGTTCCTTGGGACCCATCAATAGTCCCAAATTCTGCCCAAATCCACTTGTGAGAATACACTGCTTTGTAAAGTTGGCTTCTAATGCCTTCAATTCAGGAGCAACTCTTGTTAATCCTGTCTTTGAATCCATTGTCACTAATCCATCCTCTCTTTGGACCTCTTCAGAGAGGTTTAAAAACACTAACAATGTTTTATTCATCTTTTTGGTTCGCATAAAACTAAGGATTAAAATCCTTGTAGTTCACAGGTTATAGATTATGCCTTTTTTCCCAGATATTTCCCATAAAGTATTTAGACTTATATAAAATATTGTGATCCAAAGTCTAGAAGAGATTAAAGGATGAATTTTCATCCTAATTCATCATGCACATATACAATTATTTTGGCTGGTGTCTGCCTTATGTATGCATTTAAACATGTTTTATTCATGTTCCTGTATATAATTGTCCACGCTTATGTCACACAATCCATTCAAATGCCTAAGCATTATAAATACACGTATAATTTTTTACTACTTAGGATTACATAGAAATTAGATTTGTCAGGTTTTTGTGTATGTTGATGATATGACACTAAAATAGTTGAGTCCATAAGTTCAAATTTTGAAGCATATTAATCACTTTGTTACAGTAAAATGCACAGACACAGTAGAATAATAGCAGTCTGTGTGATTACTCTAGCAAGTTCTATTAGAAATATGTGTATTTGTTCCTGAAAGCCATCTTTATTTCTTTCCTTCAATATAAAATTGGTTCGGGAAAAAAAAAAAAAGACTCAAATCCATACTGGCATTTTCAAGGAATCACACTATCTAATGTGAGACATCTTATCACATTAGTAATCATATTCAGAGAAAAAATTTTTTTGGACATGTGAAATTTTCCATTCAGCTATAGAAGCAAATCAGTGCCCTGCAGCAAATATAACCACATAGGCCCAGTCACAGACTAATAACCCTTCGATACCACTCCACTAATTTGATATTGCTGCCTATTCTAAATTACTAAGGAGTTTTTAAAAATACCATCTATTTGCTTTTGAATACACAGTATATTTTCTTCTAACTGCATTCTGATCACATTTCACAGAGGAAAATACATCTGGCCTATCAGGGGCATAAAATGGGTATTTCCTCAGGGGTGTGTAAAGTGTATATAAATCTCAGCTTCTGCCTGAGATTTGCAGAGATGCTAATACATAGGTCACTTGTGCACTGATTTTTCTTTGTGATTTGGGAGCTATGCTTGCAAGCTCTCTGTGGTGTAATGAGATCATGGGCAGTTTGGCTTACATGCATAAAGATTTCAGTCTTTTGCAAGTAGTCCCTCTGCCCCTGTACATTAGGTTCCTGCATTGCCTTAATGTACCAGCCTCCCATCTACATTTATTTGGAAAAGAATAAAAGCATTATTTTATTTCGTTTACTCAGACTAAGAGAAATAAATTCATATCTATGCATACAGTTGTGTGCTATGCCGATAATATTAAATAAATACATTAAAGCAGCTCTTTTTTTAATGGCTCAATTTTTTTTTCCTTTGATTGCTTTCACCAATAAAAGTGTAGTCTGTGGAAAAGCACCCTTCTGGATAATCCATTGCCTCATTTTAACTCATTTTTATCAGGGAATTCCCCCTGCAGCAATCCCCACTGCCAGCCATTAGCTGTGCACATCTGCCCGCAGTAATGACCGATCCTGTGTACATACCTGACTGCCATCTAATTTAGTCTTCACCCATAGGACACTAATGCAGCATCTCCAGGGCCATCTAAATTCTGGACTGTTGACACATTATGATTATCACTTCATTCAGTCTTTGGAAGTGAATTAAGAGCGCCTGAGGTTGCAAATAGGTCAAATGCCTATGCCATGGGCCCTCAGCTTACCCATGCCCAGCTTCATGTATGTTCAGACAGAATGTGTGTCACATCACAGCCCCCATAACTTTATTGCAGTCATGACCTAAATTAAAGATGTTTTCATCCATTCCCTTCTTCTATGCAATACAAACTATTATGAGTATGTCAGTGTGATCACAAAGAAACATGTATTTCACATCAATCAATAGAAAGGCCATATATTAAAATTTGTTCTACCTGAATTTTATTCCTCTTTAATCTGTTTTCATCTTTAAACATGTTCTGGTTTAAAGAGATCATTTAATTAAAGCAATGGAAATGAGAGCAATTATTTTAAAGTTGTTATAAAACACATTCACAACATTGTCTCCAGACCCTGAGCCTTTGGTCTTTTCTACTAGATTGCAAGGGACTAAAGGACAAGGGCAGTAGCAGGATGCCATATCTATACTAAGAGGGCTAGACAGTCCTAAGACAAGACCTAGAGGATCTCCTGAACAAGTACGTTACTGCAGATGAGGAGAATGGTCAGCAGACCACTGCAATGATTCAGACAAAAAGTCACCATGCCCTGAACTAAAGCCGAGGATGTCTCAAGAGATATTTTGGAAATAGACATAATAAGATTTGGATATGGAAGACAAGAGACTAGGAGTTGAAACAGACTTAGATCTCAGCTCTGACATGTAAAGATCTTGGAAACCACCACTCCTATCCTTAAAACAAGAAAAAGCAAACTGAAAATCAACAACTTTTCTTGGACCTATCATAGAACGAAGGCAGCAGATCAAACCACCATCCCAAAACCTGGAAAAATAGGTGCATCCTAAAGATACAACAACCAAGATCTGTTTACTTAGAGCAGCAGCTGCAGGAATGGGGAAACTGGTGGAAACACCTAATTGGTAAGTTTGATGAATTGCTAGAGGCTGAGTGTGAAATTCCTGGGGGCCATAGTCTTGGGGGGTCACACTGTCTTGGATTTTTCCCTTCAGATCCCTTTCAAGAATCCACTAGGTTTTCACAGTGAGGATCTGAGCAAGATCTCCTTCTCGCCCTGGCACAGGGAAGGGAAGAGTCATTGCCGTGAAGCCCACCCAGAGCCTTCCCCAAAATGAAGGCATATTCTCTAGGGAAAAGACTTCACCTGTGTACAATTCCAAAACCTTATCTCACCTGGAGGAAAGGAATTCTCCTCACTCCAGCTCCCTCAGCATTTCCATCTCACTTAAGACAGAAAAGCAATCCCATAGTCATCAAGGGACAGTGCTTCAAGGAAATAGACTGGGAAAGCTGCAGCCAGGGATTGACCAAGGACAAGGTGGGAAAGGCTATGCCATGGGAGGAGGGATAGAAACACATGTGAAGGCCACAGCCTCAAGACACAGGCCCCCCAAACGACTGAGACCTAATCAGAAGATTGTAGAATGCTCCCCTTCCTTTCCCCATACCCTACCGCCACGCCAACAGGCTCCAGTGTAATAACTGCCAATTACAGCTGAAAGAGGTGCAAGACCCACACTGTCTCTAAGAAACAGTGTATAGGGACGCCTCAAAGCCAAGAGAGAGGATAGAAATAAGGACACTAGAGAGAACTGATCCTCTGGCACCTGCAAGTAAAATCAAGATTAAACACAGCCCAACTCCTTGCCAGATCAACATAAATCCTTCCACTAAAGACCTATTTATCACACTTCCTATTACCCAACATAATGTGTCCAGCTTTCAACAAAAAATTCCAGCACATGCCAAAAGGCAGGAAAAAACACAGTCTGTAGAGAAAAGGCCATCATCAGAATCAGACTCAGATATGACACAGATGTTGGAATTATCACACAGTGAATTTATTTCATACAAGAACTCTGTTAAGGGCTCTAAGGGAAAAAGTGGGTAGGCGATATGCAAGATGAGATGGACCATATAAGTAGAGAGATGGAAACTCTAAGAAAGAATCTAAAGGAAATGCTAGAAATCAAAAACGCAGTAACAGAAGTGAAGAGTGCCTTTGACTGGCTCACTAGTGGGGAGCTGAGTCTCACTCTCAGGTGATAGGATAGATGGTGCTGGCATTCATCAAGATAGAGATATATAGGGGGAGGAACCGGGTTAGAACAAAGACGATGTTTTGTTGTTGTTGTTGTTGTTGTTGTTGTTTTGCCTAAAAGAGATGGTTTCCAAAGTAGATATATATAGGCCATGAGTGTTAACAAAGAGGTGAGCTGAAAGAAGACATTCAAAAAAAAGGAATGGTCAAGATACCAAAGAGAGATTGACTAAAATGAGCAGTAGAAAGTGTGCTCCGGATTTGGCATTAGGTGATTGTTGGTCATTAGAGCCACAGCACTAAAGCCGGGGCAGCTTCCATGGAAATCTGAGTGTCTGGAAATCTTCTGATGGAAGAGAGAAATGACAGCTGACAGCCTGACAGCTAGGGAGGTGACAGCAAAGCTTTCACCAAAAATGCAGGGCTGCTGCCACTAGCTTGGAATTATCAGGTTTGTCTGCAAGGTCAGGACAGACTCAGTGGGGACTGCCTGCAGATGCGACACACAGGAAGGGGACATTAGAGGGCAGAATTCGGATTGCAGGGCAAGAGAGGTAAAAAGAAGGGAGAGAGTGTAGACAGGGAGCTCAGGCTTCACTTGCAAAAACTTGGCAGGGTGTTGTAGGGGAAAAGGACAAGAGATTCAAGATGAGAGTTGGAGAGTGTTTCTTAAGATGGAAGAGTTGTGAAACTATTCATACATTGAGCCAAAAAGCAGTTAACATGTGAGTGAGGGAGAGAGAACATATTTATGAAGTAAGGCTTCAAAATTAACTGGTGGGGCTGGGACCCTGAATGCAAGTGGAGGAACCACCCTCAGAAGGAGGGCAACCGGCCACTCCTTCCATTAAAACACATCTTTTCCATAGAAGAGGCATGAAGGGGGAAAACAAGGTAATGGATATGGATACATTTGCACATAAAGTTGGAAGAAGGAAATTGAAAGAATTCATGTAGGTTGTTGGATCAGGCTATATTACTCTGTAGGCCAGTCATTTCCAAACACTGTTTATTTAGTACTTGAGTTGAGCACACCCCCAAATATATGTATATTTATTTATAAGTTTCATGCAAATGCTGTCAATTTTTATTTAATTAAAGCTTAATTTCTTTCTACATTTGTATAAAAAGGTGTTAAATACTGTACATATCACTTAGCTAAGATTATCACGTGTCCTTCCTAGAGGGCACATTCTCCATGTTGAAAGTACTGGTCTATGCCAAATTTTTTTAAATAGCTATATAAAAGGAACCCTGCCACAAAAACCCAAACTCTTTAATTGTAGGGACAGGGTCTCTCTATGTTGGCCAGGTTGATCTTGAACTCCTGGACTCAAGTGATCCTCCTGTCTCAGCCTCCCAAAGTGCTGGGATTACAGGCATACAGGCATGAGCCACTGTGCCAGCCCCAAACCCTTCTATTTTAGTTTCTAAACAACCCAACCACCCACAATCACCTTAATCTACTTACTAGCATTCATGCCCACCTACCTTGGAAACCGTATCTTTTGATCTTCCAGCATCCAGTTTGTGCCAAGAAATATTTACTCAGTTTCCCTATCACAGCTTCTTCCCCAGGCATAGCTCTTTAACTTGGCAAATTCATAAACACTTATAGAGATTAACATCCTCCCAGCTTAAGCCATGCCCTCTAATGTCCCTTCCCGTGTGTTACATCTGCAGGCAGTCCCCACTGAGTCTGTCCTGGCTTTGCAGACAAACCCGACAATTCCAAGCTAGTGGCAGCAGCCCTGCATTTCTGGTGAAAGCTTTGCTGTCACCTCCCTAGCTGTCAGGCTGTCAGCTGTCATTTCACTCTTCCATCAGAGTGATTCCAACTTGCAACCTCCTCTGCCCTCTGCTTCTTAGCTTCTCTGGGCTGGGAAACAAGACAATTGGAAAGGCTGAAAATAGAATACTAAACGGAAATCAGTGAAGATTTTAGGAAGTGCTAAAGAGCTTGGCTTTAACACAGGGACAATGAGTCTATTGCTTTGTATCTCGAAGGCCTTTTTCACTTATTGTTTCAGATCAAAGCTGTCTTCCAGACTGACCTATATGCAAGAGATGCTACAATATTTATCTTGGGTTTTCTTAGAGCAAAGACATATTGGCATTCCTAATGATGCCAGCATCATAATAAAGCTACAGTAAGCATTGCATTGCCCCCTAAGACCTGGGTGAAGGGAACATGTCTTAACAAAACATATTTTTCATCCTGTATTGGGAAAATATATTCCTAAAATTAGTACAAATTGCCACAATCTATAACATATTCTCTTTCAAGCTTTTATGTTGGGAGGTGGTCCTAATCCTTTCATCTGTTTTCTCACTGTACAATATGAACCAATCCACAGAATTGATGTCCACCTTCCAGATGACCCCAACTTAGTGAAACCCAAAGAAGAGTTAAGGAAGCAAATACCCATTTTTCTGATTCCCCAGGAGTGCGCCAGCTACAAGACAGAGAGGAGAGTCTAGTAACTGCTTCATCTGTGCCTGCTGTCCTCATTTCCATTATGAGCCGCGAATGGCAAAATCAATGGGGAGAGATGAAACTAGAATACAAAGAGACCTAAAACTGCTATAAATCACTGCTCTACCCTGGGAGGCCTGGGCAGAAACTCCTTGGAGAGTTTCCCTGAGAAAGACTCTGCTATTCAACCAAAGTATGAAGTTTCTCCTAAAGGACTTTGGTCCCAACTGACAAACAGGCTCTCAGTGCCTGCTAGCCCATCCTAAGGAGGGAATGTCATCCTATGTACCAAGCTCCTGTAAGCCCTTTCTTGGAGAGACCCTTTGCAGAGCAGAACTGCAAAAAAGCAGCGCTGCTCTGCTCAGTGATGGCCAATCAGGTGCTTTCCCCTAAGCCTCCAACTCACAGACTAGGGGTCGCACAGGCAGGCAATAGGTGGGTAAGATGGAACTGGGTAAGATGGAACGAGGTGGGGAGGGCTCCCTCAATCAGGCTTGCTTTGTTCCCTGAGGGAAGCAAGTTTCCTTTTGCTGTCGAGGGAAGGGACTCACTCCTAGATACTGCCTTCCATCTCCCTTGCTTCTCTCACCAGAAGTTTTTTTGGAAATATCCAACTCCCTTCTCCCACATTCATTTTTAATTCTTCAAAAATGCATTCATTCATTGATTCCAAATATTTAGTAAAGTCTTAATATGTGCAGTTATTTTTCCAGGTGCTGACTTCCTGATGCCATGGAGCTTATATTCTAGAGAGAGAACAGAAAACCAAATAAATGTATAGCAAAAAAGTCAGGTGCCTTGAAGGAAAACAGAGTTAGAAGACAGCAGAGACTTGAAGAATAAGGAGGAGCAGTCATGGGCAGGTCTGAGAGAAAAGTATTACAGGCTGCAGGAGAGCTGGCGGACAAAGAGTCTCTGAGGTGGTAGGCAGCTGTGAGTGAGGCTGGAGCAGGAGGGAGGAGGCCAGTGGACCTGAGACAGCAGGCAGGGGAGAGATGAAGTAACGACAATGGGGAGGCAGCCATGGGCCTGGCTGTGAGGACCTTGGAGGCCACAGTGAGACACCAGGCTGTGTCTTGAAAGTGACACAAAGCCACCGGAGTTGACTAAGAGCAATGGCATGATCACACTGGCTGCCTGCGGAGAACATACTGGAAGGAGCAAGGGAGGAAGAGACCAAAAAGAGGCTCTTGTAGTGGTCCAGGCAAGAAGCAATTGTGGTATGGACCTGCCTGGGAATGGAGAAGGAGAAATTGTTTGAATCAAGACAAGCTAGGAAGGTAGAACTGACGGGATCTGTAGAGAATGAGATGTGGGTTAAGGGAGCAAGAGAGGAGTCAGGAAAAACTCCAAGGTAGTGGACCTTGAAACAGAGATGGGTGGTATCTTCCCAACAGAGACAGGACAGATTGAATGCAGGGATGGGAGGTGGTCCTTCCAACAGAGATGGGACGGCCTGAACACGGGGATGGGAGGTGATCCTCCCAACAGAGACGGGGCAGCCTAAACACAGGGATGAGCGGTGGTCTTCCCAACAGATACAGGGCAGCCTGAACACAGAGATGGGCAGTGGTCCTCCCAACAGAGACAGGGGGCCTGAACACAGGGATGAGCAGTGGCTCCCCCAACAGAGACAGGGCAGCCTGAACACAGGGATGGGAGGTGGTCCTTCCAACAGAGACGGGGTAGCCTGAACACGGGGATGGGAGGTGGTCCTTCCAACAGAGACGGGGAAGACACCCTGAGAAGCACAGATAAAGGGGAGGAAAATACAAACCCTATTTAGGCCTTTGCATTAAAATTTATCAATTCCCACTGTTAAGGAAATTGTGGCCATTAGAATTCTGTCACTCTGAAATATATTCATAACATAATACTTTCCCCATTGGGAACGAACAAGTGAAGAACAGAGAAGAATATATACTAGGCCCAGCATACTTGTACAAGGTCATGAGACACAAAGAAGACCAGAAAGAGAGAGACCAACAGGGAGCAATGAGATCAGGTCTGTAACATAGGACCTGACCTTAAAGGCAAACGAGCTGTGTGGACAAGTTATTTCACTTTTCTGTGCTTCAGTTTCCTCATCTGCAAAATGGGGCTAATTATAATAGTACCTACCTCACAGAATTAGATGAGTTAAAATTTGCAAAGTTCCTAGAACAGTGCCTGATACACAATAAGGGTTACAGAAATATTTTTTATAAATTTAATGAACAAAGTTTTATTTTTTGCCTAAACAATGGGAAGAAATGGAAAAGGGAATAGCTGAATGGATCCTACACATTAAATGGAAATAAATTAACATTTAAATACACTTTTGGGTGATAGATAAAATGGTGATGAAGATTATGCTGTCTGTATTTCAGAAGTCACAAAGATAACTAGTAATACATTCCTTTTAAGTACACTAAATTATAGCTTAATAACCTAAAGGATCTTAGGCCTATAAATCATGTATTTGGAAACCAAAGCTTATATCCATGGTATCTCCCAGTATCTTCACAGGGAGAGTGTCTCCAGAGCCCTTCCATGGATTTCTGCAAATCCTCTAGGCTTTGCTTTCATTCCTCCTGTGTACACCTTGGTAAAAATGGAATATTTACGAGGTGAAAAGTGCAATGGAAGCAGAAATTAATGGTCCCAGAGAGTGAGGTTCTAGTCCCCCTCAATCTCTGACCATTAGTTCTGAGTAACGTCAGTGTTTGGGGCTCCCTTACCCAGGTGTTAGTGCACCCCATCCAGCCACCACCAGCGTACTCATGTACTCCAGAGATAACACAAGATTACTGCCACCAAGGGCACGTCTTCTTCCTTAGACAGAATGTAATGACGAAAAGGGCAAGATTCTACAGAGCCTTGCTAAAAGCAGTGTAAAGGTAAGGCAGTTTTCATGAGAAAAAAGTATTTCAGCTTATGTTTTGGACAGATAACCAGCAGCTGTGTGGAGTTTAGAGCGGCGGAGAGGAGTTAAAAGGCTGTACCTATCATCCAAGCCTGCTGATGAGGACCTGAACTAAATCCTCAGCCATAAGAAAACAGAGAGCAAGATGAATTCTATTGACTTTATAGAGGTAGACCCGGGAGAGCTTGGCAATTGTTTGAATACGGGTGTGAGGTTTCCATATTAGGATGCTGGGGGAATAGCAAAGATGTGAACAGAGGTTCAGAAAAGAGACATGGTTCAGAGATGGTAGTTACTGATTTAGAGGTCCATGTGGCATCTCCACATTCTCAAGGAAAGCTCAGGGAACATACACGATGCCTACCTCAAGCTCCATAAGGAAATGCAAGCCAAAGAAATCAAGTGGCTTAGCCCAAGCCACCATACCAATTATCATCACAGACAGAAACAAAATCTGTGGTTCCAACTCCTAACACAGTGAGCTTTCCACTATAGCATGCCGACTCCATGTTCTGCTCTCCTCTAGGTCACTGTGAACAGTCACTTTGATCATGCAATCCTATAAGAAAAAAAAAAAAAAAAAAAAAAAGGAAACATGCTATGTGCAAATTATATAACATTCTACTATACTAACACATTAATTATATCACAAAACCTTAAAAGAACTGTAAGTTTAAAAGTTGAGATGATATATTTTTTTCCTTACCTCAACGGATCATCTTATGCACACCCTGGAGTGGATGCCCCTGACTCCCTTAGAAGACCACAGCACTGGATGTTTTCCCAGGCAGCCAGTGAAAACAGTGTGGAATTTGGCATCACCTGCATCATCACTGAACAACTTTGTGATTACATTCTTTCTATTTCTACTGTTACAAATACCACAAACTTAGTGGCTTAAAACAATAAATTTATTATCCCACAATGCCCATGGGTCATAAGTCCAGGCACCACCTGGCTCAGATGGTCCTCTGGTAAGAGTCTTAGAGAGCCGAAATCAAGCTGTCAACAGAGGTGGTTCCTTTCTAGAGGTTCTAGGAGAAAATATGCTTCTAGGTTCATCCAGGTGGTTGGCAGAATTCAGGGGTTGTTCTTAGCTTCTAGAAGCCATGTTCCCTGACTTGTGGCCCCTTCATCTTCAAAGCCAGCGGCAGTGGATTGAATCCTTCCCGCACTTTGAATCTCTCTGACTTCTCCTTCTGCCTCATCCCACCAATGGTCACATCATTTCAACAAGTCTCAACTTCTTCAACAGCAAAATGGAAAGAATAAACCTCTACCTCAGATGACTGGTTTGAGAATTACATAGAGTAATTGATATGAAATTATTTGAATACTCTAAAG
Organism: Hylobates moloch; assembly: GCF_009828535.3. Taxonomy (NCBI): domain Eukaryota; kingdom Metazoa; phylum Chordata; class Mammalia; order Primates; family Hylobatidae; genus Hylobates; species Hylobates moloch. Next base: position 73,725,689 of record NW_026652284.1, read on the forward strand.
CAATAGGTGTGGGGAAAGGTGGGAACTGGGAGAAATTAAAAAAGAAAAGGAAGGACAAGAGATTTCTCTGCACTTAAGATGACCAGTATGATTCTGACAATAGAACAGGTTGAGTGTCAACAGAACACTAAAATTAAGGGAGATATTGCCTATAAAAGCACTTCATGAATACTACAGTGGCATATAAATGTTGAGAATTTTCATAAAATATTATATGCCATACTAAACGCAAATTAACCTTAAGGTTTTTTGTTTTGTTTTGTTTTTTTGTTCTTTGTTTGTTTGTTTGTTTGTTTTCTGAAACAGGGTCTTACTTTGTCGCCCAGGCTGGAGTGCAGTGGCATGATCATGGCTCGCTGCAGCCTCAATCTCTCAGGCTCAAGCAAATCTTCCCACCACAGTATCTTGAGTAGCTGGGACTACAGGCATGCACTACCACATCTGGCTTTTTTTTTTTTTTAATTTTTAGTAGAGACAATGTTTCACTATGTTGCCCAGGCTGTCCTCGAAAGAACTCCTGAGCTCAAGAAATCCTACCCACCTTGGCCTCCCAAAGTGCTAGCATTACAGGTGTGAGCCACTGTGCCTGGCCAACTTTTAGGCTTTTTGAGATTTAGTCTGTACCCACAAAAAAGTCATAATTTAAAACATTTATAAGTAAAAACGGAATGTAAGCTAGCACAATACCATAGAGCCTGTAAATATCCTACCATTTGATGATAATGATTATGCCCTGGGCTGTACAGATATTGTCATGGGGCCTGAAGTAGTCAAGGTTCTCCAGAGAAGTGGAATCAATAGGATATATATAAATTTATAGAAAGAGATTTATTATGAGAGATTAGCTCACATGATGATGGAGATAGAGAAGTCCCATGATTTACTGTCTGCAATCTGGAGAAGGAGGAAAGCCATGAGTGTAATTCCAAGCCCAAAGACCTGAGGACCAGGGGAGTCAATAGTGAAACTCCCAGTGTCCATGCCCAAAGGCCCGAGAACCAGGATATCAAAGAGCAGGAGAAGATGGCTGTCCCAGTTCAAGCAGAGAGCAAATTCTTCTTCCTCTGCCTTTTCTATTGGGGCCTTCAATGGATTGGAGGATGCCTACCCACATTGGTGAGGGTGATCTGTACTCAGTCTAGCAATGCAAATGCTAATCTCTTCCAGAGACATCCTCTCAAACACAGCTAGAAATAAATTTTACCTGGTATCTGAGTATTCCTTAGCACAGTCAAGTTGACACATAAAATTAACCATCACAGGGTCAGTTACTTAAGTTCATTACTCATCTGTAAAATGGGAATAATAATGGCACCTACCTTAAAATTTTGTGAGGATTAAATAAGAGTACATGTGGAATACTCAAAACAATGCCGGGCTGGTAAATATTATCTATTATTTTATCATTGAATTGAGAAGAATGATGTTATGATCATAAGGCCAAAAATATGACAACAAATCATCTACTTCTAGCTCACAGCCCTTCTTAAGACAATGAAAAGACTCATATCTCCCAAAAGCTAACGTGCAAGAGAATAAACAAGAATAAAAATATATCTTTCAGGTCACGGTAAGAAATAGGTATGTTAACTATTTGACCCAGCAATCCCATTACTGGGTGTATACCTGAAGGATTATAAATCATTCTACTATAAAGACACATGCACACATATGTTTATTGCAGCATTGTTCACAATAGCAAAGATTGGAACCAACCCAAATGCTCATCAATGATAAACTGAATAAAGAAAATGTGACACATATACACCACAGAATACTATGCAGCCATGAAAAAGGATGAGTTCATGTCCTTTGCAGGGACACGGATGAAGCTGGAAATCATCATTCTCAGCAAATTAACACAAGAACAGAAAACCAAACACTGCCATGTTCTCACTCATAAGTGCGAGTTGAACAATGAGAACATATGGGCACAGGAAGGGGAACATCACACACTGGGGCCTGTTGGGGGGCTGGGGGGCTAGGGGAAGGATAGCATTAGGAGAAATACCTAATGTAGATGATGGATTGATGGGTGCAGCAAACCACCATGGCACGCGTATACCTATGTGACAAACCTGCACATTCTGCACATGTATCCCAGAACTTAAAGTATAATAAAAAATAAAAATAAAGAAATAGGTATTTTACCCATTATGTCCTCTAACCTGATTCTGTCTTTTTATAGCTTGCAGGACACAGAGCAATGATTTAGCTAAAAGCAAGGGTTATGTGAATTTGCAGCTTCAGCAACTAGCAGTTCTGGAAGATGCTTCCAGCAGGTGCACCCTCATCCTGAGAAGATTTAGTCAGGGCATGGTTGCCTAGATTGTTGACACCTGGTGTTTATTACAGCAAATTTTCAACTAAGAGTAATGCCAAAAGAGAAGAGTGGATTTAGGCAGATGCATTACACTGTGGGCTTGCGTAGACCCCACATTTTCCAGCTGCACTGCACACATTCAAGTACTACCCACACCACTGCAACTCCGTCCAGTCCTCAAGGGGCATATAAGTTCAAGATGCTCTGAACTTATATGCCCCCCAAGAGACCTGTTGAGGAACTAAAAGGAAGTAAAAAGGGAGATTTAAAATATCAAATGCATTACTACTTGTTGTATTACTGTTTAACGGATGTAATTTAAAATGAAAATCCAAGGACTTTTCACTATGACAGGCTCTGGGGAAATTCTTAAATAGAAAACATGAAGCAAACCCAAGTAAAGAGCCTAAGAGAAAAAAGGTGTAAAGAAAACACCAAACAGAAGTTCAGTGAAAGAAGAAAAACTGTAAGGGAACAACAGTGAGATTTTACAGAATGGCTGTAATTGAGAGAAGAAAGGCAATTTGAAAAACCTTGGTTATTTCTTCATAAAACAAACATTTATTAAACATGTACTATGTGTCAAGCACTATGCTAGCAGTCCTGAAAGAGCTCACCTAGTGGAGGAGACAGAAAACAGGCAATTATAAAATAGAAAGGGAAATTTTGTGACATGGATAAGTAAAAACAGGATGATGTGGAATGGGTCAGGGGTGGAGGAACACTGTCAAACCCATTTTGTATTGCTATAATAGAATGACACAGACTGGGTAATTGATAATGAACAGAAATGTATTGACTCACATTTCTGGAGGCGGTGAAGTCCAAGATCAAGGGGCTGGCATCTGGTGGGGGCCTTCTGTTGTGTCATCCCATGGCAGAAGGCAAAAGGGGAAGAGAGAGCAAGAGATCAAACTGCCAGCCTCAAGCCCTTTTATAATCAGCATTAATTCATTCCTGAAGGCAGAGCCCTCATGGCCTAAACACCTCCCATTAGACCCAACATCCCAACAATATTGCATTCGGGATTCAGTTTTCAGCACATGCTTTTGGGAGCACACATTCAAACCATGGCAGGCACCTAGCTCTGTGGACTCACAGAAGCAAGAAGATTAACTCAAAAAAGCAAAGGACAGTAAATGGAAAAGGGAGATAGAGCTGTGCCTTCTAGACCAGGTGCAGCCATTCCTTGCTGCTGGGACCTGGAACAAGTCACTCCTCTTACTTCTCTCATACTTCAAAGAAGGTTCTTCGGCTATGTGATTAGCCTGGGAACTCTATGAACCCTATGAGCAGACAGGCATCCTTGACTCCTCTCATTCTTCATACTTCACATTTAATCTGTCAGAAATACCTATTGGTGCCACGTTCAAAATATATATCCAGGATGTGTCCTCTATCCCTTTCTCTATCCATCACTATTACCATGGTGCGGCCTGAGCCAACATCACGTCTCATCTGGATCCATGAAATGGCCTCCTAACAAGTCTGCTTCTGCACTCCATTATCAAGAGCAGCTAGAACAAGCCTATTCTCTTGAGCATGGTGTTGATCTGCTCAGAATACTACAATGGCTCCCCATTGCACTTGAGCTAAACGACCCATGCATGATCTCTCTCCCATCCTCACCTCATCTTTTCTTCTTTTTTTTTTTTTGAGACAGAGTCTTGCTCTGTCACCCAGGCTGGAGTGCAGTGGCATGATCTTAGCTCACTGCAACCTCTGCCTCCCTGGTTCAAGCGACTCTCCCTCCTCAGCCTCCTGAGTAGCTGGGATTACAGGCACACGCCACCATGCCTGGCTAATTTTTGTATTTTTTTAGTAGAGATGGAGCTTCACCATGTTGGCCAAGCTTGATCTCGAACTCCTGAACTTGTGATTCACCCGCCTCGGCCTCCCAAAGTGCTGGGATTATAGACATGAGCCACTGGGCCCGGCCCCTCACCTCATCTTCCGCTCCACACGTACACACTCCTGTCTGCTCTCTAGCACACTGGGGCATTAGAATAAGAAAACAACCAGATCATGGGATCTGCTGAAAGGACTCCTCAACACTCCCTCTTCCACCCAGCTCACTCACTGTACAACTTGAAAAACAAGAGGGGGAAAAGGCCAAGGCCCTAGCAAAGCCAGCACGTCAGACAGCATGGTAGAATGGAGACAGTACTCCATAGGATGTCTGAAGCAGGATTCCCGTGTTGATTTTGCCACTATTATGTGACCTAAGCCTCGGTTGTCTTATTTATAAGAGGAATGGTTAGGTTAGACCAAGAGGCAAACATCTGCACTGAGACCAAATCCCTACCACTTCCTGGTTTTGTAAATAAAGTTTTGTTCGAACATAATCATGCCCACTCATTTCCATATTGTTTACAGCTGGTTAAGTGCTACAACAGCAGAGTTGGGTAGTGATGATAGAGCCCCCTATGGTTCACAAAGCCTAAAATATTTACCATCTGGCCCTTTACAAAAAAAATTTGCCAACCTCTGGGCTAGACCACAGGACTATAAGAGCCAAAAAAAATAAAGACTTTGTTTTGTTCACCACCATGTCCCCCGCACTTCAAACTGTGCCTGTCACATAGTAGGTATTCAATAAATATTTGAATAATTCAGAGGTTTTCAAGCTGCTTCACTGAGTCCTTACATAGGTCAAATAATAATAGCAGTAGCTGATAGAAAGTACCAAATGCAAAACATTATTCTAAGCTTAACTTACATTAAGTCCTTCCTTTAATGCTTAGCAAAACCCTACGAGGTAGCTTCTATTATATCATCCCCAACATAAGATGGATAAACTGAGGCACAAAGCGGTTAAATGACTTTCCTAGTTCCATAAGGAGGAAAAACTTGGGACCCGAACCCATGCAGTCTGACACCACAATTTATTCTTTTAACCACTGCATCACACTGCCTCTTAACTGCCCAGAGAGACTAAAGTGGCTACTATTTTATCTGTTTCATCTGTTGGCTTCTATATACACGTTTCTGTAAAGAAGGGATATGTGGATTTTTAAAAGTATGAAAACTACTGAACTCAATCTAATTAAGTCACTTTCCACCTTTACATTCTAAAATCTCCTTCTAACAAGAGCTACTCTAAAGAAAAAATTTAATGAAATTACAACCCGCATCCCTGATCTTCCCTCTTCTCTTCACATCCCAAAAGACAACCTTGCAAGGGTCCACTACAGAAGACTCACCCCCAACTGCAGAAAAGGAGAAGGCTAATTGCTTCTGAAAGAAAGAGTAGCTCAAAAAAATCAATTGCAACTTTTATGTCCATTGCGCTTTCCAAAAAAAATAGAAAGAAATAGAATCAAAGGGATTCAAAATCTAATCTAACTTTTAATTGCTTCACTTTTTGCAAAAGCTTAGAGGATGAGCTGGAAAGGTGACGACACATGCAGAATCCCAAAGATCAGCTCTGCAATTCCAAGGCTGCTGCTCTCAGCCCTGAACTGCTCTTACCCTTCAGCATGTGAGCACATGTTTTCCAACACACAGACATCAATAAGTCAGGCCAAGGATTATCTAGGTCATTAATTAAACCCTGTGTACAGGCATGCACACGATATCATCATACATAGCATACGGAGCCATAAACACTATGTGGAACCAGCAACTATAAATTATGAGTGTATAATTCCCTTGAGCTTCATAAACCATAAAAATGGTTTGTGTAGTCATTTGAATCCCAGAAGGAAATACAGCACCGTGATTCAAAAGTTGCTTATTGTTTATTTTTTTATAATGGATGAATCCTACTTCTCAATTCACGTGTCCCCTCCTCCCACTGGGACCATCCATCTGCACACTGACTTGCCCTGTCAGCCATCCCCTCCCAGCCTGACTCCCTGCAAAGCTCTCCCCTCTGAACAGAAAAGGTCCCTCCATGGCAGGACAGAAATAGCAGCCTGGTGGGAGTTTTGGTCTGCTTGTCATCTCATTAGCAAATTTTAATAATTCACAAGAGCAATGTAATTCTTGTGAATAATCAATAGCTTTTTGCATGGAATGCAGCATATTTAACATGCCATGTATTATGACACACAGACTTGGAAAAACAATGAGAATTGAGCACTGATTTATTTGTTAAAGTATTATTTTAAATCATTTCTTTCCATTCCCCTGTCCTCAAAGTCCTCAAGTCTCCATTCAGAACTATTCTATCCTTTCCCTGAACTCTATACATTTGTCCACTTATTAACCTAACTATAAGAAATCAAATATTTAATGATCATTGGCTATGTGCTGAGAAATGTGCAGTAATCAGAAGGAAGTTTTCTTCTCTCAAGAGTGTGTGATCCAGTAGAAGAAATAAAATAAAGATACTCGGCAGGGGAAAGAGCATGGGAACTGGAGTCAGGTGAAGCAAGGGTGCATTTGATTTCTGCTATTTCTGAACTGTGTGGTATCAGATATGCCACTTGGTTTCTCTGATAGTGATTTTCTCATCTGAATACATGAAAACAGTAACATTTGTCTTTCTGGGTTGCCGTGAGAGTTGATGAAACGTGCCCGTTACTAGCTATGTGTCCTTGGGAACATTGTGCAACTGCCCAGTGTCTCCATTTTCTCCTCTGGGGATAATAAGTGTTCATCTCATGATGTTATTCTCAAGATTAGATGTGTTACTACATGTAAAGCCTTGAGAACAGTGTCTAGTACATAGTAAGTGCTCAATCCGTGTTAGTGGCTATGGTTGTTGCTGTACATGAAGTGTCTATTCCATAACACTTAGTAGGTGTTCAATAGCATTATAAAATAATATCAGCAATAAATGAGACAATTAATGATTTCATACCAAATTCTTAGCAGAGACGAGGTCTCGCTTTGTTGCCCAGGCTGGTCTCAAACTCCTGGGCTCAAGCGATCCTTCTGCCTTGCCCTCCCAAAGTGCTGGGATTACAGATGTAAGCCATCACTTCTGGCCTGAAAAATCTTTCAAAAGTTTAAAAACACCCCCAAAAAAGTGAAGGCAGAGACCCAAACAGGTATGTGTACACCCATGTTCACAGATGAATGGATAAATAAAAGGTGGTACGTACAATGGAAAATTACTCAGTCTTGAAAAGGAAGGGAATTCTGCAACATAGATGAAACTTGCTATGCTATTAATACAGATGAACCTTGAAGACATTATGGTAAGTGAAAGAAGCCAGTCACAAAATGGCAAATCTTTTATGCTTCCACTCATATGAGGTACCTAGACTAGTCATAGAGACAGAAGGTAGAACAGTGGTTGCCAGGGGCTGGGAGAAGGGGGAAACAGAAAGTTCTCGTTTAATGGGTATAGAGCTTCAATTGCGGAAAAGTGTTTGATATGGACAATGGTCAAGGTTGTACAATATTGTGACTGTACTTGATGCCACTGAACTGTACACCTTAAAATGATTATAATACCTTTTATCTTATGTAAATTTTATTATCCAAAACAAATTTTAGAAACAGAAGTACTGTAAAGAGGACCATAGAAATCTAGGCAAGCTGTTTCGAGCAGGTGGCTTAAGAATCACACCTTAAAAGACAGGAAGATCTGGGAAAATGGCACATTCCTACTGAGGGAAACCTGAGTGAGGGCCCAGGCACCAGAAGGAGCAAAATGGCAGGAGATGGGCCTGGTGGGAGCTGAGGTCCTCTGCTGGGAAGATAAGAACCATGGTCGGCCCAGCCAGGCTCTAGCCACCCCTCTTTTCCACCCTTCTCACTTGCAGCCCCTCCTATTCAAGTCATCCTGAGCTAACCTGTAAAATCATGCCAGCTCTCTATTCGGTGGCCCTTTGTCTCTCTTCACACACTTCCTTCTTCTTGGAAAAATCCCCTTTATCTGATACATTCCACTCCCTCAAGACCAGATTCTAAGGGCACCTCCTTTGCAAAGACTTCCCTGTTTCTGGAACTTCCTCCCTTATTACATATCTCTTTTCTCAACAAGAATCGATGCTCATCAAAAGTGAGGCTTGTAGCCGGGCACGGTGGCGCATGCCTGTTATCCCAGCACTTTGGAAGGCTAAGGCGGGGGCGATCACCTGAGGCCAGGAGTTAGAAACCAACCTGGGCAACTTGGTGAAACCCTGTCTCTACCAAAATTACAAAAATTAGCCAGGGGTGGTGGCATGTGCCTGTAGTCCCAGCTACTTTGGCAGCTGAGGCAGGAGGATCACCTGAGCCTGGGAGGTCAAGGCTGTAAATGAGCTGTGATCACGCCACTGCACTCCAGCCTGCACAACACAGCAAGACCCCCTCTCAAAAAATAAAAATAAAAAAGAAGGAAAGAAAAAAAAAAAAAGGTGAGGATTTTTTTTTTTTTAAATACAGAGTCTCTCTCTGTCACCCAGGTTGGAGTGCAGTGTCCTGACCTCGGCTCACTGCAACCTCCACCTCCCGGGTTCAAGCAATTCTCCTGCCTCAGCCTCTTGAGTAGCTGGGATTACAGGTGCCCACCACCACACCCAGCCAGTTTTTGTCTTTTACTAGAGATGGAGTTTCATCATGTTGGCCAGGCTGGTCTCCAACTCCTGAGGTCAGATGATCCACCCGCCTCAGCCTCCCAAAGTATTAGGATTACAGGTGTGAGCCACCGCATCCGGCCGAAACTTGTATCCTATATCCAGGTCCTGGCACCATGCCCGATGCATTGTTGATTCTCAGTAAGTGCATGTGGAGGACACGCATCATGGAGAAGCCAAGTATTAGAGTTGAGACTTGACACACTGGATATCAGTTAATTTAGGGAAGATGATGATATGATGGGGGTGGAGAAAAGATAAATCCAAAAACAAATACATAGAGTGAACTGGAAGGGAAAGAGACTGAGGTTGAGGAAGCAAACTAGGAGAGTCATGCCTGAGTCCAGTCAAGAAGTTATGAGGACCTAGATTACGTAATTATGATGAGAATGGAGATAAATACTTGGAAAGAAGCCTCCTACACTTAGTAAATGATTGTGAAAAGTTGAGAGCAGGGATAGATTTTTTAATGGATTAAAATGTGTGCTGTGGGCTGCTGAAATTAGATGGTCTCATCATTTAAGGCCTAGGGATTTGCAGGATAAAAATTGTTAAGAGTTCTAGTTTGAGTGAAACTGGGCTTCTGTTTCTAGGAAGAAGGAAGTATACAACACAAGAGGAGTGGTTGGAGGTCTTGGCTGAACAAACACACATCATTTTCTAGGCTGCCACTCTCTCAATCTATTACATGCCCCTTTTCTTTGTTTTCCCACCTTTGAAGGGTCCTGTCTTCACCAAACAAAGAAGCTATTTTTCAAAGCTAATCCATTACCAAGACAAAACTTTAAAAAAAAACAAAAAGACAATATTCTTAATTATATACGACATTCAATTGGAGGAAAGTAGAATGAAATTTCCACTTAATGAACTTAACATCCTTCTTTGAGAGAAAAAGTAACCTAGTATAAACATCAGAAGGATGACTTTTAAGCCTCCGGTGTGACTTTAAACAAAGGGAGACATGTCTTTTACCTAACTTCTCCCCACTGCACCATGCCTATGGGTCAAGACTAACTTTGGCCTTTTGCCTACCAAAACGGACTGACCAGAAAAAGTCCAGGACCCAGAGGACTAACATATGCTAACAGCAATAATCCAAGGTAATTTCTAGTTTCTCTTAAGGAACATTTATCATTATACCACTATACATACTATGACTTTGCAGAAGAAATTCTGGCTTCAGCTAATGGGAAACTCCTACAGTAAATATACATTGGTAGGGAACTCAGTAACGTCAGAGAATCCTGAAGGGGCAGAAGGAGGCTCTTATCCATGCCGCCAGGAGATAACTGCCTGGTTGTTATCATCCTTCCAGATACAAATGGGGGAGAAAACTGAGCCCCATCCAGCAGGCTTTCACACTCAAGTGTAGCCTGATTCACACAGACAGTACTACTAGTTCAATGTTATTGAGTGCCCTCAGAACACAGAAAGGCTACCTACCCATGGTCACAAAGCTATGGGAAAATAAGCAGAATGGCTTAACAATTAAATCAGTGCTATGTCAATGTTAGTCTTCCTTGGGGAAAAATTATTTCTCAGACAATCAACATATAATTTTAGATGGGTGGGCTACCCGCCGACCGATAATAGAGATTTTCGCAAAATTCAAGTCATAAAACTCCAGGAAATGAAATAAAAAGGCAAGGTAAATCACCATCAGTTTATTATGTTATTCATACCATTCTAATTGTAAAACTCGATCTAAAGATGATAATCCCAGCAGGGTTACAAAGGTTCCATCTCAGTGCTCCCCACTGTGTCCAAAGACACATGTGCTCATACACGCATTCCCTCCGCACACAAAGAGCAGCTCAGCTAGTTTCCCTAGAAGACAACAAACACAGAGTGCTTCTTCCCCTCCCCACCCTGGATTAATAACAACCTAGACATTAGCCTCAGGATTTTACACAAGCCTAGGAGAGCTTCGCCCAATTGCTCTCTCCCAGAAAATACAAACAAGACTCATAGAATGTAATTCTGGAAAAGACTCATTGGTTTCCAAATGCCAGTCTTAGGACCCATAACCATATAAAATGACTCTTTTTATCAGCTCAAGAAAAAGCAAGAAAAATAAGGACAATGTGATGAGTTTCCCAGAAGGTAAACTTTGAATTCAGAGGACTGTCTTTTTTCTGATAATATATGCTTCTCATATTTTATGTATTTAAATGTCATTTTTTGTATAAAATGAAGGTAATACACTAGATTGTTTATGTCCTTACTAAATACAATTTGTCGATTCTCAAACATTGCTCTTGCATGTGACTAGTTGGTGAGATTTAAAAGATTGGGAACCACTTGTTTTGTCCAGCTCTCTTTTTTTGTTTCTTCATTTTTTAAAAAATTTTGGGCCCAGCCAGGGCAACATAGTGAGACTCCACCTCTACAAATAAATAAATAAATAAATTAGCTGGCATGGTGGTGCATGTCTGTAGTGCTGAGGTGGGAGGATCACTTGAGCCCAGAAGGTCGAGGCTGCAGTGACCCATGATCACACCACTGCACTCCAGCCCGGGTCAAAGATGGAGACCCTTTCTCAAAAAAAGGGGGGTGAGGGCCTGAGTAAAGAGAGTTGAGCTAGTAACACTCCTGGGCCCACAGCACTCTGTTGTTATCAGTGAACACAATGCTCCCTCTCCTATATTGTATTTCCCCTTCATCTCTGATCCACACTGTATTCCACTCACCCGCTTAAGTATCCACTTCATAGTGATGAATGGAAAAGATATGCAACAGTCTATGTACATTGAAAGCATATTTACATGCAAAAAGCATAATGTATTTTTATGTATTCATACAAATCTAAGCACCTATGTCAGCATTCTCATTTTAAGAATGAAGCAACTGAGGATTAGGGAAGCCAACTGACTTGCCCATGGCCACAAGAAGGTCAGGTCAAAGCTGAGCTAAAACCTAAGCCATCTTGTACTCTCTGTTTTTCAGTAAGATCTTTGGCTATTTCCCTAAATAAAAACACAAACATACACACTTTTTAAAAAGATGGAAAAAATGAAATTAATCACAAACATTCATGAAAATATCTGTAAAATCCCAAAGCAAAAACTACGAGTCTAGCTATTTCTAAAAGGTTCTGACAGTCACTTGAAAGGTCTTATGGACTTGATCAATCTAGGACATTGTGAGTTAGAAGACAATTCATTAGGCATATTTTTAAGAACCCTCCCCATGTTATTTACATAAATCCCTTACAGGTAGGTCATCAGAGGTGTTTTTGAAAAAAAAAAAATGAGGGGCATATTAATCACAACAATCTAGAAACTTGTCTAGGATGATGTTCTGAGCTCGCCTTGGCACTTGCAAGCCTGGCATCTCCTTTCCAGATCCCAAAAAGAAAGCAATTTTCTCAAGTCCCACCAACACTTGCGGTCTTTTTACCTTCAAGGTTGGCATGCAGAATTGTCTCCTTCATTTACATCAGTGTCTGTCAGAATCTATTGAGACTCTGCCATGGGTATATCCTGCAGAAGCTATAGGCTGAGGCATTGCATAATCTTTTTGCACACTCATATTAGAATTCATGAAGTGACTGATTCTATTATATGCTCCTAAAACATTTTCTTTGTCACTTCCAAGTATATATTGTAGGGTAATTTTATTGAACTGTTCAAAAAATTACTATAAAATAGCATCCAGTTTCCACAAGCCCTTCATCCACAAGAAACAATGCATTCATTGATGGGCCCCCTGCCTCTGTAGGCTCCGACAAAGGAAATCACTTCACTGGAGACTTATTTATTTTATAGTGAACAGTGAGGAGGGGACACCACTTTTAATTTGGAGATTCCAAATTTAAATGGAATGCCCTCCAAAAGCTAGTAACCAATTCTATTACCTAACAGTGTCCCACAATATATCGCCATAAGTCTGTAAAGCCAATAGCAACCTTAAACAGCCACATTATCTGAAGAGCTTTAGTACTCTTTGGTTGAGAAGTGTCCCAAGAATTAGGTTCTTCAGTCACCAACCTGAGACTAACACTGTACAGTTTATTTCAGCATAAGTGATGATAGTTACACAGCAAGGCTGGCTTTCAGTGCCATATGAAATAACTTCCTTGCTTTTACTATTTGCATCTAGCATTAATTGTAGCATCTGATATGGTTAGGCTCCCTGTGTACCCACCCAAATATCTTGAATTGTAATCCCCATAATCCCCATAATGCCCACATGTCAAAGGAGAGACCAGGTGGAGATAATTGAATCATGGGGATCATTTCCCACATGCTGTTCTCATGACAGTGAGTGAGTTCTCATGAGATCTGATGGTTTTATAAGGGGCTCTTCCCACTTCACTCTGCTCTTCTCCTTCCTTCCACCTTATGAAGAAGGTGCCTTGCTTCCCCTTCACCTTCCACCGTGATTGTGAGTTTCCTGAGGCCTTCCCAGCCATGGGGAACTGTGAGTCAATTAAACCTCTTTCCTTTATAAATCACCCAGTCTCAGTCAGTTCTTTATGGCAATATGAAAGCAGACTAATAAACCATCCTACTCCTTTCTGTGAACCACTCTGATCTTGGTGGGACTATACATCTATTAAAATGCTTTTTGCTTAGATTCACCCTTCTTACCCTAATGAAGTATGCTTTAGTCTCTTATACATTGCTTCCACTGTATTTGTATAAGACAAATCTTCAGATACAGTATTCTACCTTTTAAAAGACAAAAAGTCTCTACAAAAAAATTTTTAAAAAATACAAATAGTCTTCAAAGTGAACATATTTCAAAACTTTCTCATACAACTTGATTAGTTTACTATAACCACATAATCACTAATCTGGCCTCTATATCATTTAAGAAAGAATGTCTCAGTGCCTGTCTACTTTTACCCTTTATTGGAAGGAAGGAAAGAAGGGAGGGAGGGAAGGAGGAACCTGCTGGAATAAAGTTATTTTCCCAAGACAATAATATGTCACAAAACAGAAAAGTCAAACCTAGACAATAGAAAAAAAACTACTGCACTGAGTTAAAAGTTATTCTGTAGATAGAATTAAATATATCAATCAGAATTAATGAGGAGTTTCTTTCCATCTAGTTTATCACAAATAACAGTACACAAAATATATATATGTATATGTATGTATGTGTGCACATGTGCACGTATACACACATTCCAGTTTTCTCTATACTATAGGCACAGTCCAAAGCAAAGCATTGGAGTTATCCTTCATATTTCATATTTACTAAGATCTACCAGTTCTGTGACCTTGAGTAAGTTACTTGTGACCTTGACAGTAACTTAGTATCTCTGAACTTCAGTTTCCTTATCTATTAAAAAAAATTATCCTGGCATAATAGGACATCTCTGTAGTCCCAGCTATTCAGAAGGCCAAGGTGGGAGGATTGCTTGAGCCCAGGATATCAAGATTACAGTGAGCTGTGATCATGCCGCTATACTCCAGCCTGGGTGACAGAGCAAGATTCTGCCTCTTTAAAAAAAAAAAAAAAGATTATAGTTATTCCTAGCTCATGAGTCATTGTGAGGATCATATGAGATAATGCTGGCCCAGTGCTGGCATGTAGTTAAGACTGTACGTGCTAGCCATCATCATCGTCATTGCTATTACTGTTATCATCATCATTGTCATCATCATCAGACTACAGTTAGAACCTAGACTACCAAAGAGAGTGGTGTGTTTGAGAAAAATGCTCCAGGGAAATTCTTCTCCATGCCTTCCTGCTCTCTGCTACCCTGTCTTGAGACAGATAAATTCTCCAAGTATATAGGTTGGTTCCTGTCTCAAAGAGAAATGCCGAATCCTTTGGAGAATGTCTGTAGACATGACACAGTGATTTATATAGTGCTCCCTAAGAATATAACTAGTGATGCTACTGAATTTAGAAAGTCAGCAAGTCACTCCAGTTATCAGTGGACAAATCTCTGTTAAGTGTGGCTCATATATAACTCACCATACTAGAGTCAATAGCCTACACCAAAAAAAAATACAAGGCATGGGCTGTGTTCTCAAAGACATTAGAAACCACCTGCACAAGTTAGGAACATAAGATAGTAGTAGTACATAGCAACATAAAGTAAACATGTGCCACACTGTGGATGTGATTAGTCAGGAAGTGCTCTCCAACGTAAACAGAACTCAAGATTAACCTTGAAGGAGCCAAAATAAGGCACTGGTAGGAGCTAACGACCCTTATCTCATTTAATCCTCATACCAACACTTCAAAGATTATATATTTATCCACATTTTACACATGAAGAAAGTGAGGAGCAGACATGTAAAGTCACCTGCCTACAGAGACACTAATGAGAACTAGAATAGTGACTCAAAGCTAGGGTTTTCACTCCAGCCTCCAACTATGTCATCCTGGGGACACTTCAGTCATCACCTTGAGTAAATTACACTAGCGTCTAATAATGGCAATTACAGTTTGCACATGGTCTCTTCTTCCTCAAGTTTGTTCTTGTCTTTTGAAAAGTTAGACTAGCATTGACCTAATGTCTAAGTATATCAAAAGAATAAATGCAGCAAATGTTATAGAAGACCATTAAGAAAGATTAGTTATAACCAAGAAATGGTTAGTTATGACCAGAGCCACTTAGACAGTTTTTCTAGGATCAGCCCACCTCTGTCTCCTGGGGTACCAGAGGCAGGTGGAATACTCTATTTGAGCTGCTTACCACCTTTTTGAGCCTCTTCTTTTTCCCTCATGCCCTTAACATCAGAGAAGAGAACATCAGAGAAGGGAATCAGACATCCAATGCCTGCTTTGAAGGCAGGATGTATGTCCCCTACCTGTATGCCTTGTCATGCATTTCCCCATGGGATAGAAACCCGGACTGGTGCACACGAATTGCTAATCTTTCTTCAAATCCAATTTCCCACCATTCTGAACAATCTTAAACTAGGATGCTCATGGGAAAATAAACAGAAACTACCGATGGCCCAGCGGGGCCTGCAGGGTCATGATTCCTGACTTCTTTGTTTCTGCATCCACAGCTTTTTTAGCATTCACTAACCATGTGAGTCAAAAGCCACATTACCAACTCTAGGCAAAGCTGCAACATCAGGAGTGGCTGCCCCTCTCCTGCAGGCCACTGCCAGGCTTAAAAATTGGTGAGCAGAAGAATGAAATAGAATGGAATGAAGAAAGGAACAGAATAGAATAGAATAGAATAGAATAGAATAGAATAGAATAGAATAGAATAGAATAGAATAGAATAGGATAGGATAGGATAGGATAGGATAGGATAGGATAGGATAGGATAGGATAGAATAGGATAGAATAGAATAGAATAATAGAATAGAATACGTTTTCATCCTTCCAGACATATAAGCCTCTTTTATTAAGTAGAAATAAAATATATTAAAACTATATGAAAACAATGCCTCATAATCTTGTCATATATTCTTTTTTTCTTGTCATTCATGTTACAAACAGCATAGATATCTTTAGCCTAAAATGACATGATTTGGGAGTAGGTAAAATGTCACACAATTCTCCCTAAGAAAAGATAAATAATTGTGGAAATAGAAAGGCGTGGGATACAGAGGAAATGTAATTTTCCTCTTTTTTTTTTTAAGGGAGATAAAGACAGAGAGAGGAAAAGAAACAAAGAAACATTGCCAGAGTCCTCAGTGACCCACACATATCAAATTATACAGGATGGGGTAATGTGATTGCCCATTCTCAAATCAGCCAGCAGATGTGCCGCTGCATTCTGCATGAGCAGCAAGTGACAGAAAAGCCCTGCTGGAGGTCCTACTAAAAGAGAATTACAATAATCAAGCCTGCGCGCCATCAGGGCATGCGTTACTGCAGCAAAATTAAATACAGGAGCACACCCTGCCTAAGGCCTAAAAAACACAAAGCCGTTGTTTTAACCTTCTAAATACCGTTTGTCGAAAGAAGGAGCAGCGTTAAAAATAAAAAATAAAAAATAAAATAAATAAAAAAAAAAAAATTGAGATCAAGCACAGCAACGTGATTGGGTTTTATTTTTCTTTGTGCCATTAAATCATTGGCTTCCACAATCTCTGCTCTTTTTTTCCACCTGATGGCCTTTTCCCTTGTTTATGCTGCTCCCGCGATCTTGACTTTCAATCACGAGATGTCAATCATGAGGTCGAAAGTAAGGATTTAGAAATTATTTCCTCCACACAACACTTTAAATAAAACATGTGGTAAACAGTTTTTTTGTACTTCAGAAGATACACTTCCATCATCAAAAACTGTCTTGTAACTTTGGAATATGACAAACTAGAATTTTAGCTTTAGAACTGCAGATCTAACCACTAGGTAATGTGATCAGTTCCGTCAAATTATTGTTACGTGTCTGAAGTTTGCAGTCAACCTCTTTTTGCATGCTATGAATTAATGCTTTTCAAACTGCATTCCCAGAGCAAAGGGCTCTGCAGTGGTGAACCATAAGGACAAGCAGAGAACCACTCCCACACTCAGCCTTGCTGATTCTATGGGCACAGTCAGCCGCATCCCCACTCCGTCCTGTCACCCCCCAACACAAGCCACTGTCCTTTCATGCAGACCAGTACAGGAGCCTCCTTACCGCTCTCCTTGCCTCTTCTTCTGCTGCCTCCATCTGTTCGTCACACAGTAGCCCTGTATTCTTTTTAAAATATAAATTAGCTTATATTTCTCATCCTGCCTAAGCTCCTTGAACCACCTCCAAATTCATTTCAAAGAAACTCCAAACTCCTTGCCTCACCTTGAAAGACCCTACAGTCCTGGGTACAGTGGCTTACACCTGTAATCCCAGCACTTTGGCGGGCTGAGGTGGGAGGATTGTTAAAGCCAGTAGTTCAAGACCAGCCTGGGCAACATACCAAGACCCCATCTCTCCAAAAAAAAAAAAATTGTTTCAATTAGCCAGGGGTGGGGACGAACACCTGTAGTTCCAGTTCCTAGGGAGGCTGAGGTGGGCGGATCACTTGAGGTCAGGAGTTGGAGACCAGCCTGGCCAACATGGTGAAACCCCGTCTCTACTAAAAATACAAAAAATAGCCAGGCATCATGGCAGGCATCTGTAATCCCAGCTACTTGAGAGGCAGGAGAATCACTTGAACCCGGAAGGCAGAGGTTGCAGTGAGCCAAGATGGTGCCACTGCACTCCAGCCTGGGCACAGAGTGACACTCTGTCTCAAAAAAAAAAGACCCTGTATGGTCTGCATGCACCTACCCATCCTCTCAGTTTGTGTCACTCTCCCTTACTCACAAAAAAGCTCCAACTGTGTAAGAAAGTCATTTTCTGTGCCTTGAAAGTATCAAGTTCCTTTGTACCCCAAAGATTTCAGAGCTCAAGGCTTTTGCCCCTGGTACTCCCTCTGCCTGGAATGTTTTCTTCCTCCTTCTCTGCATGGCTGGCTTCTCCCCATCTTCAGGTTGAGCCTCCATGTCCCTTCCTCAAAGAGGCTGTCCCTGACCACCATGGACATTTGAAACCATGGATATTAACTCCTATTTACAAGCCCCTCATGGGCTGGACCACTACCCTTTTTAATCTTTAGCTCCTAGCAAAATGATAACACAGTTAACATTTGACAGCTGAATGAAGGAAGAAAGGAAGAAATGAATGAATCAATCAGCCAATTGGTAATGGATGCTAAAAAGGAGGACATAGGCTGGGTGTGGTAGCTCACACCTGTAATCCCAGCACTTTAAGAGGGGGAGGTGGAAGAAGCGCTTGAGACCAAGAGTTGGAGACTAGCCTGGGCAACATTATTGAGGTCCCACCACTACAAAAAAAAAAAAAAAAAAACCTGTTTTGAATTAGCTGGGCATGATGGTACATGCCTATAGTCCTAGCTACTCAGGAGGCTGAGGCAGGGGCACTGCTTGAGCCCAGGAGTTTGAGGCTGCAGTGAGCTATGATAGCACCACTGCACTTTAGCCTGGGCAACAGAGTGAGACACTGTCTCTAAAAAAAAATTAAGAAATAAAATAAAAAGGATGACATATATAACAGGCAGGCCTAACTATTTCAGTGATGTCACTAGGGTCTGAAATTTAAAATTGAACTGAATTCTGCATAATCTGAATGATTTATTTGCATGTCCTTTCCTCCCACATCCTCAGGGAAGAGGACATCGAATGGAATTGGGAGTAAGCTTTGGATCTGGTTCGGCACACCCTGAGTAGCCTTGCCTCCTGTTTGATGGGGCAAACTAACACAAGCATCTGGGGGGCTCCTGAGCTTCCTCCTACAGCAGCTTTTGGCAGGCTTGATTTATGCGGCAATCTTTCCTTATTGGCCCATGGTCCCTCCTTGTGTGTGGCTCAGGCAGCATATTCTTACCCAATTCTGTGAGGTCTCCTGGAACACATATAACATCTGGCAGCATCCTGAAATCACACGTCTGGATGCTGCAAAGGTATCTCCATATATTACCTTCCTGCTTTGCAGGGAGAAATGTTATTTTTGGTTGAAATCACTTTTTCATTTATCCCAGGTCAAAGGAAGTTCATTTTCCCCATTGTTCAATTTTCATCTAAGTCAAATTTTTTAGTTTTGTCTCATTTTAAAATAAACCATTTCTAAATGTGCTATTTTACATATATATGTAGTTAGAAACAAGGGCATGTGATTAGACAACTGATAATGATTGTTATTATTATAACTATCATTTCATCATGTATCAGGCACTTACTCTAGGCCAGCCTCTGTACAAGGCACTTCACATTTGTTATATTTAAACATTCTATCAACAAATGTAACTTATGAGAATATACATACATATTATGAAAATTAAGTCATTTTAAATTGTAATTCACCATGCAATGTCAAGGTTTTTCCTCACGCACAATTTATCAATACACTTACCATTTTTTCCATTTCGAAAAGATTGTTAATTCAAGTCTGCCATCATTCATATTGGGCAGAAACTCACCTACCAGAAAGTTTCAGCTCAGTAGAAAAAAGAAAGAAGAAAACGATTTATTGTAAAAATTCTAGTACCAAGTGATATAACAACTTTCACAAAAGATGTTGGTTTTAAAATTGAAAGTCCACACCCAGATTTTATGACAAAACTATAGAGCCTTCCTTCACCTCCACAAACTGACCAAATTATAAAGTAATGCTCAGGCCATTTGGAAGAAATCCATGTTTTTCCATTTCTGTTTCAATAATTTGATGAAATGTTGAGAAGATGGAATCTGAAAAAATCATAAAGTATAAAATAGAATGATGATTTAGGTCTTTTAAATACTGAAGCTAAGATGAAGCCAAATGGATTTTCTTGAAAAATAATGTGTGGCATATATAATTTAGCCCCCAAAATATTTTGGAGAGGAACAATTTATTCAAGAGGACCTGATATGTTTGCATAGAAAAGTATCTGGTGGTCAGTCCCAACTCTGTTATAATTATTTCTTAACCCTTTATCCTTATGTCCTTGCCAGTCTGTACATACTTTTCCTTCTTGTGCTTTAAATTCTTTCTTTTCCATGTTTTTCATTGCTTCCTGGGGGAATGCGAGGGGAATTAGGGGCAGGGGAAGGATTCATCAATTCGTAGTTTTTCCTGGCTCATGTGATGAGTAGTAAGCACCAGGATATTTTCTATCAGAGCCAATCGCCTGCAACCTAAGGGCCCGAGAGCATTGTCTTTAGCAGTCCTGCAACTCCCTTCCTAGGGTCCTCCTCACAGCTGAAGAAAGGCCCCTTCCTCTCCCCAAGAGACACACACTCCACCCCAACCTTGCTCATGACCTATTACTTCAAGGCTTGTTCTCTAAGAGGTGCCTGACTGTGGCTTGCTCACTCTCCACCTCTTTACTTACAATTATTTTGTGGCTCATTCTTCCAAAAATTGCCTTTCCAGGAGTCACTGAGCCTAAGTGGAAAAGACATGGGCTTTCAAGCTCAATGTCACTAGATTTGAATCCTAGCTATGCAGCCCACAGCTGTGTAATTTTGGGCAACTTACTTCATATTTCTGAGACCCAGGATGTAAAATGTCTCCTGGATATAAAATTCAGTCTCCCTGGATGTAAAATGAGACTAATAATTTTTTCTACATTTGTTGATAGAATGTTTAAATATAATAAATGTGAAGTGTCTTGTACAGAGGCTGGCCTAGAGTGCCTGATATATGATGGAATGATAGCTATAATGATAACAATCATTATCAGTTGTCTAACTTTCAGGTTGGAAAATGTCTAATCAACAAATAAATGTAAGCATATGAGGAGTTATTATCAGGTTGGCACTAAAACTATCTGGGAGCATTTTTGACCCAGGGCCATTAAGGTTCTTTGAAGAAATACTACACAAACCTTCATCTACCATTTTTCATCCTAAGATCAGGCTTAATTCATTCCCATAAATATCATTTAAAAAGGTTTTGTATCCAGCAGATTCTAGAAAACATTGGTTGCAAATTAGGGTGACAAAACTGAGATGAACAAACATCTAGAAAAAGAGCACCAGAAAATAAAACCCAGAAATGATCCATGAACCAAGAAATTTAGTCATTTATTCAATAGAGTTCACATCAGGGCAGCAAACCTTTATAAAGTACCTACTGCCTACCAGACACTGGGAATACAGAAATGATTAAAACATGCTCCCTGCCACCAAGGAATTTGCATACCAGTGAGGGGACACACACCCAGATTAACTCAAAATGATGAGTGATGTGATAGAAGTGAGCAAGAGGTCTCATGGGAGTACAGAAGAGGGGTCTTCACCTAACCTGTGGTCAAGGAAAGCCTTTCTGAAAAAGATGACACCTGGACTGTCTTGAAAGAAAAATCAAAATTACCTATGCAAAGAAAGATGGAAGGACAACCACTGCAGGAATATGAACTGTGTGAAGAGAAGCATGAAAAATTATGGTGTGTGCAGAGAAGCATACAGCAGTAAAGTGTTCATAAAACATCAAATGTGTGGGGAGATTGGCAGGAAATTGGGCCAAGGTATGAGCAGAGGGCAGGACACGGGGGGCTTTGTCTGCTCTGTTGAGAAGCTTGGCCTTTGTTCTCGTGGTGGAGGCACATTGAAGGAAACTGACGTGGGTGGATTTAGTTTCGAGGGATCACTCTGGCTACCTAGTGAGGATAGGCTCAGGGCTGGGGTCAGGGGAACGGGCACAAGAATGGAAGCTGGAATATAAGTGAGGATTGTCCTACTAAAAAAAATCCAAGAGAAAGATAATGAGGACTTGAGAGCTGGGCAATGATAAGAGGACAGATTCAAAAAAGATTTAGAAGGGCTGGGTGCGGTGGCTCACACTGTAATCTCAACACTTTGGGAAGCCAAGGCAGGTGGATCACTTGAGCCCGAGTTCAAGACAAGCCTGGGCAACACGGCGAAACTCCATCTCTACTAAAAATACAAAAATTAGCTGAGCGTGGTGGTGTGTGCCTGTAATCCCAGCTACTCAGAAGGCTGAGGCAGGAGAATTGCTTGAACCCAGGAGGCGGAGGTTGCAGTGAGCTGAAATTGCACCACTGCATTCCAGCCCAGGCAACAGAGTGAGACTCAACAAATAACAACAACGAAAACAGATTTAGGAGGTAAAATCCACAGGCTATACACAAAACCCTGAAGAAGTAATAAAGAAATAAACAAATCAATATGTCAGCCTCTGACAAATGGTTTCCAAATATTAGAAGTAGTCACAAGTGCATAAGGTACCTAGATTGACTGCAAGTCCCGATTTGCCATCTACAAATCAGTGTTTTTACTTGCTACCACACCTATCTGTCAAATAAAATGTTTTAAATTACTATTGTCAATTTTCGATAAACACATTAAGCTTTGGAGTGAGACACATAGCTAGGTTCCTAAGTGATACTCCTTTCAAATTATTTGTTATATTATGTCCTATGTCTCTGCCACCAACTTCTTAATTAATTAATGCAGATGTAAGACTATATGCACACAAATTATGTGATAATCTTGAATAAAACAGCAATTGTTTTTGATCAAATAATCACTTTTTTCAGTGTTGTAAAAATCAAGTGGACTTATCTGTTCAATAAAGATGATTGAATTAGTTGTCCTATTGACA
Source organism: Hylobates moloch (assembly GCF_009828535.3). Taxonomy (NCBI): domain Eukaryota; kingdom Metazoa; phylum Chordata; class Mammalia; order Primates; family Hylobatidae; genus Hylobates; species Hylobates moloch. Next base: position 73,748,535 of record NW_026652284.1, read on the forward strand.
AAAGTTTCTCATTAAAAAAAAATCTACAATTGCATAAGAAGGGAATGTTCTTACATATTGGAGTTTGATGTATCAAAAAACAAACAAAATTTCTAAAACTGGAATACCCAAACAATAGCTTGAAGCATTCATAAGTGGTGGGAAAATTTATAATAGAGTAAAAGATCCATCAAAAATTGGTTAATAGTTGTGAGGTCTAGACTTCTGGATGTAAATTTAAAAAAAAGAAAAAGAAAGAAAAGAAAAAGGAAATTGGTTAATAGCGTTCCCTCTCATCAGTAGCCATACTATTGAATGGAGACTTTGCTAATCACTCACTGTTTTAAAATATTGGTGTGTTAAATGCCAGTCGATAAGGGAGTGACTAAACATGGGAACAACATTTCTTCTGGAGGTCATGGAAACATTCTCAAATTAGGTTGTGGTGGAGGTTACACAACTCTGTAGATACACTAAATTTCATTGACTTGTACACTTAAAACAGGTGCATTTTATGATATGTGAATTACATTCTCAACAAAGCTGTTGAGAAAAGTCAATCAGTAGAAGCTATGTTTCCAATCACACACCAGTCCTCTTTCTTTCTTCAAAAGAAAGGAACCTGCAAACAAATAGCCACCACCTTCTCCTGTGCGAAGAGTGCTCCAGGGAGCAGTCCTTGGAATCCTGAGGGAGAAAACAAATGCCATCAACAACCACAACAAAAACATGGTGGGCGACTTGGAAGATTATCAATAGTCTCAGCCTTCACAAGTTTGAAATATTCTTGGAGATGTAGCAGCAGTCATGGGAGGCCATAGGAAGAATGCAAGGAAAGCCATGGAATGTCCATCAGAGATGCTAGCAAGAACTTCCAATAGGAAAAGGGTCGGTTGGGCACTCTCAGGGGAACAATGCAGCACTGGGACTTGCAATGTGACTGGAATGAAAAAATACTGAATTTGAATGGGCAAAAAGAAAACTTGGGCAGAGATGGCATGAACTATGGCCAAGAGGTGGAACAATCACAGAAAGAGGTGCAAGGCAGGGAGGAGGTGTGGTGTAAGAGCAGCCTTACCATTGTTGGGGGAAGAGTGATGACCGTAACAGTCATGTCATGGTCTTCAAACTATACCAGCAATGGCCGGGCTCAGTGGCTCACTCACACCTGTAATCGCATTTTGGGAGGCTGAGGCAGGCAGATGACTAGAGCCCAGAAGTTCGATACCAGTTTGAACAACGTAGCAAAACCCCATCTTGACAAAAAACACAAGAAATTAGCTGGGCATGGTGGTGCAGGCCTGTGGTCGCAGCTACACAGGAGGCCAAGGTAGGAGGATCACTTGAGCCTGGGAAGTCAAGGCTGCAGCGAGCTATGATCATGCCACTGCACTCCAGCCTGTGCAACAGAGTGAGACCCTGTCTCAGAAAAAATAAAAATCTACGAGAAAAGTCAGTATTTGCTCTCACCAGCAATAGGGTCTAAACTCTAAGTTCTAGAAAAGATGAAGAAAAAGATAAAAAGCAATGTTGTAGATAAACTAATTTGAATCTGACCTGTCAAATCCAGTGTGAGAAGGAGAGAATGACATTTATTTTAATGATCCCAAAGAGGAAATATTTTAGAGAAAGAATGTAGCGAAGGTTTACAGGAGGATCAAAGGAGAGGAAAGATTTCAAATGGCCACTGATTTTTGAACCTGATGAAAGAAACAGAAATAAATTTTATTAAAAATACTATTGTTTGGAAAAGAGAAAGTTTGGTTTATGTCTCCAATATTGAAATTGAAAACAGAACTTCTGAGCAAAACTATTCTATCCAATAGTGACTGGTTCTGAGAAGGGGAAAGGAGAAAGAGGAAATAATATAATACCTGCATCCTTACCCTTCCTTGTCTCATTCTTAGGTATGAGGCACTGAGTCTGGCTCCAGAAAATATTCTGAGTCCTCAGAACTTCAGCTTTTAAAGATATTTGGTTTCTTCAAGTAAGTTGAGTTATGAAAGAGTTAAAGTATAAATTAACAAGAATTCCAATGTCTTGAACATATAATTCAATAACTGTGTTATTTCTAGTTAAAGCACTTTTCAAGGCATGCAACTGTATTGGTTCTACAAGTAGATTTGCTTCATGTGATTTTCCTCTAGAAAATTAATAATTTTGGCACTGTGTTTTTGATGTTCTTTCTAACCTGTGTTGTAGTAGGATATTGTTACAACTGCTGCTTTGTGTATTCTGGCTCTTGAAAATGATTTCTCACTTACTAAGTTTGAAATCTAAATCATGGGTTTGGCTGAGGCTGTTGCCAGACAGCAATATCACCGAGTTAGGATGAAGTTAAAAAATTTGTGTTGTCGTTTTGGATTTTTAACTTTATTCAGAAAAAAAAATCCTGCATAATGTTAGAACTGCAGGCATGTGAGGTGTAGACTAATATTTTGTCTCAGATGAACAGTTTTTGCTCGTTCTGAAGGATCTGCAGGGCATGCGCTACCGAAACGGCTCATTCCCAAACTAAGCAATAAATCTAGAATTGACAGCTACACGATTCCATCATAAGTCAAGGAGGCATTGTGTTCGGTGCTCAGGCAGTTAGGTAACTAGAAACTAAGAGGGGAACAGGAATAGCCTCTCCACTGTTAGGAGAGATGTCAGAGATCATTTTTAGATTATAATCTATTCAAAATCACTAGATTTGAGAATATATGGGATACTTTTAAGTGTTCTTAATGCTAATAGCAGAACTCATCAAAAATTCAGCTTAGGTCCTAAAATTTAGTTAGCTTACCCTCTTAAACAACAGCATCAAGAACTGATTGATTGATTTTTTTAATTAGACATTTTTAAGAAAAACCAATATGATTCAAGGTTTTGTGAAAAACAATGAATTTTTTTAAACCTTTTAATGGAAGTTAAACCCTCCTTATTCTAATTAATGCATTTAGGTTTGGGGCTATAAATATCATTTTGTCAAATACCACCCTCCCTAAAAAAAGAACTTATATTTTAAATACACAGATTCACATTTATATAAATATAATAAATTTATACTTAACTAAGAAAAAATCGCTAAAGTAGATTTAATTTATACTTAAACCAACATTTAGTAAAATAAATAAAATTATATATTGGAATCATCAGTCACTAGAGTTACAAAAATTACAAGTTTATTAATGATAAATTTTCTTCACAATTTTGTTTTTCATGAAAATGCTTAAGACATTTTTCATGAAGTCATCTTTGGAATTTTTACAAAATGTAGGCAGATATTTCTAATGGTGGTATATCATTTTATTTATCTATTGTGCAGATGTATACATCTGCTCTGTAACACTCTCTTTAGCTTATTGCCACAGCATTAGAAAGAAAATGGCAAGCTGTTTCCAGAAAACTGATTCTCATCTGCATCCTTTAAGACTAAAGGATGTCTTCTGGCTTAAAAAGAAAGGGAAATATACAAAGACAAAAAAATCAAATGGGTGATACAATTTGAAGTTTCTTTAAAAACTATTGTTGGAACCAGAATTGCGAATTTTAGCTGAAAGATATTGTCAATTATACAGATTTTAAAACAACAACAACAACAACAACAACTCCAAAAGGCAACTCATGGGGAATGGCATGATTTAATGAAGATCTCTAAGGCAGAGAGCTAGTTTTCCCTACCACTTGGCATCAGAATCAGAAAATAACTCTTCTATAGAAATATCCAAAATGCGGAGGGACTATTTGCAAATTTTACATAAATTTGTGAAGTTACTTCCTAGAAGATGTGATTACAAACAAGTAAAAATCTAGCACATCTAACTCTCAGGTAGTTCGACATCGAATTTGTTATATGAGACATCAGAACATTTATAAATGGACAATCAGGAAGGCTTTTTTGACAGTAAACCAGCAACATCTACTGTCTGGAAATGGAAATAGCAATGGAAGGTATTTCCTACACTGTATGAATGGGGCCCTGGGAAAAGGCGGTGCGTTGTCACAGGTGCAGCTAAGATGTGAAGCAAAGTGAGCCTGGCTGGTGAGAGGTTGAGTACTCTGCAGAATAAAGAGGAGGAAGAGAAGAAAAACAGAAAGAGGGGGGTTACTTAGCGCAAGCACTGAACCTGCAAAGATACGAAGTAAGGAAGGAGGAAGGCACGGTGCTGGGGACAGTGTCACCAGCAAGAATTATTTTTTTTTCTCTGAGCACTTAGCTCTTTTCAGAGAAAATCTCCCTCCTGTGCCATCTACTTTATATCTTTCCGTTCTCTCCTTTCCCACTCTCCTCCCTAACTGCATCTCCTGCAAATCTTTTTGAACTGAAAACTATTGATGATCTGAGGTTTTTTAAATTGCTTCATAAATCAAGGAATTTCTAGCTTTAAGATAATACAGCGAACATTTACAGCTAGACCCACCCTTGCAGGCCATCTACTCTGTATTTAACAGATGAAGAAACAAGCTAAGAAAATTTGGGTGATGTTGGGGTCACCCCACTGGTGAGCGACAAAACCCAATCTGGATACCAGATTTCCTCACGGATTGGGCCCAGTAAGAATAAATTTCCCTGTAAGGTGGCCATACCGGCAAAAGAGTCCTCAAAAGTTTCCACACCCCTACTTTGTTTCTATTTCTTTTGCATGTGCTTGGAATTTCAGAAGCTAAACAGAATTATACATTTTCCTCATACACACTTTCCTCATTTTCTTTGAACTATTTTGAGGAAAATCAGAATTTAGTATTAATACATAGCTTAGAAAGAAAATAAAATGGGCAGTTATCTCTAAGTCAATGTATCTAATATGATACATTTCTGAAAAGAAGAAATCTAAATTTTAAGTTTTTATGGTCTTTTTTTAACACACACAACAAAAGGAAACACCTAGCTTTTTATCTTTAATTCCTTCTATCTTTATGCAATTTTCTGCCATAACACTGTCACTCACTGTGGAATGAAATTTCCTAGACGATCAGGAAATAGTCTTTTTTTTTTTTTAAAGCAAGTAGCTTAAGATGGGCTGGGTGTTTGGCTTTATGGTAAAGTTTCTAAATGATAGTTTTAATTAATCAGTGTTCTAAAGATGATGTATCTCCTAATATGTACTTTATCTGCAAGTATAAAGCTCTAAACAAACCTTTCCTTTTTAACACCCTTTTATTGTAAATTAGTTCAACCATTGTGAAAGACAGTGTGGCGATTCCTCAAGGATCTAGAACCAGAAATACCATTTGACCCAGCAATCCCATTACTGGGTATATACCCAAAGGATTATAAATCATGCTACTATAAAGACACATGCACACGTATGTTTATTGTGGCACTATTGACAATAGCAAAGACTTGGAACCAACCCAAATGCCATCAATGATAGACTGGATTAAGAAAATGTGGCACATATACACCGTGGAATACTATGCAGCCATAAAAAAGGATGAGTTCATGTCCTTTGCAGGCACATGGATGAAGCTGGAAACCATCATTCTCAGCAAACTAACACAGGAACAGAAAACCAAACACCGCATGTTCTCACTCATGAGTGGGTGTTGAACAATGAGAACACATGGACACAGAGCGGGGAACATCACACACTGGGGCCTGTCAGGGGGTGGGGGGCTAGGGAAGGGATAGCATTAGGAGAAATGTAGATGACAAGTTGATGGATGCAGCAAACCACCATGGCAAGTGTATACCTACGTAACACACCTGCACGTTCTGCACATGTGAAAAAAGAAAGGAAGACTTTATTCCCCTTTTTTTCCAGAAACACCCTGGAGAGGAAATTTTGAACGTCAAAATTTAAAAGCTATCCAGTTGTTTTTTGTGGTCCTTCTATAAACAACAGATAACAAGGCCACGGTATTATTCAAATCCATTCTAGGTTTAGAAGATAACAGTGTTGAATTTTACCTGACCCCTGTCCTCCCAGAAGACATCAAAGGTTAAATGATTAATGCCCCCACCTTTTTGTGTTCCATAAAATTGTTTCCTGCAAAGAACCACCCTTTCTACAGGACATAGGTAAGACTTATGGACACCTCTTTTTCACCTATGACAGGATCAGACACAGACCCTCCAAAGTATCTTTTTTTGGCTCATAAATGATTAGCTTACAGTAAATGAACTTCTTGTCCCTATTGATCAATAGGAGCAAAATGATTGTTGGCCAAACTAATCCTTCCCCCGGGTCCCTGAACTTTAGCCCACCCTCTGCCTAAGCCAGGGTCTCACCCCTATTTATGGCTGTTTACTGGAAAATAGGCTGGATCACAATAAAACGCTCCCTGTTCCATGGTCCTATACACTACTTTCATTCCACTTCCTCACAACAGCTCTTTCTTGCCTCATTCACTCCTCTTATTTAAAAAAAAAAAAAAAAACAAAAACAAAACCTTTTTAGGGCTGGGCATGGTGGCTCATGCATGTAATCCCAGCACTTTGGGAGGCTGAGGCAGGTGAATCACCTGAGGTCAGGAGTTCGAGACCAGCCTGGCCAACATGGTGAAACTTCGTCTCTACTAAAAATACAAAAAATTAGCCAGGCATAGTGCCAGGTGCCTGTAATCCCAGCTACTCGGGAGGCTGAGACAGAAGAATCTATTGAACCTGGGAGGCAGAGATTGCAGTGAGCAGGAAAAACATCCTTTTAACCTAATTCTTGAAATACCAGAAGATTTTATGGTCTCAGCATTCTCCTTATTGCAACAGTTCCCCTCTCCCTACTGCAATAATCTCTTCCCCTCCTTGCAATAAAACTTTTGAATAAACTGTCTCCTTAGTAAGCCTGGATTTGTTTTTTATTTGACAAAACCAAGAATTCTAATTTAAGCTGAGGTTAATCGACTAAATAAATCAGAGTTTAATAAGATAAAGCCTTCTTGCTCTAGAAGCAAAACTCTATAATGTTCCTAAGATTATTCCTATTTCTCTTATTTTTTTCTTTACTCCAAAATAAAATTGCAAAACTTTTCAAGGGCAAGGCTTTATGGGAAATATTTGCATTCAGATTAATGAAAGGTGAAATTAATTTTTATTTTACAAATTCTACTAAAACTCTCAGTATTTTCCAAGTCTCGTCGTGGCATATCAAGTTACCCAAATTTGCCCAGATCCAAGTTTACCTTCAATGAATGAAAGAACTGCTTCTTTAGTATAGGCTCACTAGAACTTCATGCAACTCACTATTTTGCAATAGAGTGAGAAATCTAAATGTTTCCATTCAAAATTCCTGTCAACAGGCTTAGTTCTCAGTTGTTTACCAGCAAAGAAATCTAATTTTTCAATGACAAAAAACCACATTGTGAGGCCTAGTACTACCGCAAATCTTCAGGACACTTCTACGGCCAGAAGTGACCAATACCATATGCCACATTATGTAAACAAATATGTACCAATGGGCTCAATTGTATAAACCACAGGAGGAAACAAAAATGATGAGCTGAACAGATGTCTTTGAAACATAATCATTTCTCTGGCAATCCAGGAGACAAAGACCCTTTGGTCTGCGGAAATAAGTTGGAAATCTTTATACACTCACTCTTTATTAAAAAAAAAAAAAAAAAGATTACAAACACCAATGAGACAATTAGTTGGCTTTTCATAAACTTAACTGATCTAGGTAAATGTGAATTAATTTAGCTAGTGCCTTTCTACACATGTTGGAAGGAATATTCATTTCCCTTGACATTAGTTCTAGGCTCAGATCCAATGCCTATATACTCCGATTCATTTCTACTGTATTTATTTAATGCTGTGATCTATTTATTCCTTTATTTATTAAATATTTGTAGGCCTCCTACTGTGTGCTAAGCACTAGGGATTCAGCTGTGAACAAAATACACAAAAATCTCTATCCTCATGGAACTTGCAATCTAGACAGGAAATAAACCAGATGAGTTTTTAAAATATAGAATGCTAGATGTATGATGTGCTAAGGAAAAAATAGTAATGAAGCAGAAAAAGGAGCTACAAAATGTTGTGGTACAGGATGATTTTAGTCGCTGAAACAGTGACTTCTTTATTTTTATTTTTTATTTTTTTATTATTTTATTTGAGACAGGGTCTCACTTTGTCACCCAGGCTGGAGTGCAGTGGAGCAATCATGGCTCACTGCACCCTCAACCTCCTGGGCCCAAGTGATCCCCTGGCCTCAGCCTCTCAAGTAGCTGGGACTACAGGTTCCTGCCACCATGCCTGGCTAATTTTTGTATTTTTTATAGAGATGGGGTTTCACCACCTTGTCCAGGCTGGTCTCAAGGGATCTACACATCTCAGCCTCCCAAAGTGCTGGGATTACAACTGTCAGCCACTGAACCCGGCCAAAAAGGTGATTTTTGAGTTAATATCTCAATGAAGAGAAAAAAACTAGCCATGCCAGTATGTGGGGGCAACACTCCTGGCCAAGGGAGCAGCAAGTGCAAAGGCCTAGAGGTAGAAACTCTGCTACCTGCAGTGCTGAGCACCGCAGAGAATAGAAGGAGAAATCAACTCCAAGAGCTTAACATCTAGTCAAGAAGATTAGCACACAAAAGTCCTGAAACTAACACCATGTAAACTTTTTAAGAGTTAAAAGAAAGATGCAAACATGACTCCATAGCAGTTCAGGAAAGGAAGCAATCATATTGTTGAGAAGGCTCAGCTGGTAGGGCCAGGTGGGGTTGGGAGTTAAAAACACTCCATAGAGGGGCCAGGCACAGTGGTTCACACCTGTAGTCCCACACTTTGGGAGGCTGAGGCAAGAGGATCACTTGAGCCCAGGAGGTCAAGACAAGCCCGGGCAACATAGTGAGATGTGAGACCCCATCTCTACAAAAAAATTAAAAATTAGCCAGACTTGGTGACCCACAACTGTAGTCCCAGCGACTTGGGAGTCTGAGGTGGGAGGATCACTTGAGCCCAGGAGGTTGAGGCTGCAGTGAAATATAATTACACCCTGCAATAGAGTGAGACTCTGTCTCAAAAACAAGTTAAAAAATAAAATTAATTTTTTTTTCAACACTCCATAGGAGCTTAAGTTTAAGAGGAGTCTTTACAGAGCATGTGGGTCAATGAAGTGGGACCCAGGGGCCAACTAGAGTCAGGACCAAAAAAGGGAAAAACATATAAATATTAAATATTATGCAGATATGTAAATGTACAAATATTATATGTAATATGTATTGTACATATAAAATGTTGTAATATAAATATATATTGTACATATGAAATGTTATATTACATATAAAGTGTACAAATACTATATGTAATACAAATATGCATTTATATTATGTAATATTTGTATTACATGTAAAATGTTTGGCCATATATTAAATATATACTATTTCCCCACGCATAGAACTTTCCTTGGTACCTCAAATGTGTTATGAGTAGGGCTTCTTCTTACATTCATTAATTGAGAAAAAGAGGTGGAAAGTTATTTGTCAAATATAAAGTCCTCACTGAGTTCAGTGGCTCACACCTGTAATCCCAGCACATTGGGAGGCCAAGGCAGGTGGATCACTTCAGGCCAGGAGTTTGAGGCCACCCTGGCCAACATGGCAAGACTAAAAATACAAAAATTAGCCGGGTGTGGTGGCACATGCCTATAATCCCAGCTACTCAGGAGGCTGAGGCACAAGAACCGCTTGAACCTGGGAGGTGGAGGTTGCAGTGAGCCAAGATTGCACCACTGCATTCCAGCCTGGGTGACAGGGTGAGACCCTGCCCCACAAAAAAATAAAAAAATAAAGTCCTATAAGTGGAAGGTGAGGGGGGGGAGAGAAAATGGAAGCCAGCTCTTAATTTGGAACCCAAAAGGGTCCAGATAATTATTTTCTCTCCCTTTGGCCAAAGACAACTATTGAGCAATATCAGGAAATGTATACCTCCTTTCACAGTTCCCTCCATACCAACTCTAGACCTCTGACTTTACTACAATCATCCTTTCTTATGTCCAGAATCGATACCTTCCCTCCCTTGGCAGGAAAACATCTCTCTTCCTCCTCACCCTTGTGGACTCCTTTCCCTTCAGTTATCTGTCTGTGCCAGGCATTTACTAGGGTCTGTGGAATTTAATTATGAACAAGAAATAATTATTGGCCTCAACGAGGTGGAGGCCAAGACAAGTAAACAGACAACTGAAACATCGTGTGACAGTGATGACAATACAGAATGATGCCACCTACAGGGCTGTGGAAGCATAGGAGAGGAGAGAGGAAGACCCCAGGAGCAAGGGATTTACATGCTAAGACATGGGGAATGAGTCTTGGAAGAAAGGCTAACTCTTCATCCCTAATCTGAAGAAGGTTGGCCAAGAAAATAAGTCTCCTAAAGTGTTAATAATGAATGGTAGGATAATGCATTTTCCTTCAGGAGTGTTTACTTTTTTTTTCTTTTTTTTTTTTTTGACAAAGTCTCACTCTTGTCTCCCAGGCTGGAGTACAATGGTGCAGTCTCGGCTCACTGCAATATCCGCCTCCCGGGTTCAAGCGATTCTCCTGCCTCAACCTCCCGAGCAGCTGGTATTACAGGCGCCTGCCACCACGTCTGGCTAATTTTTGTATTTTTAGTAGACACGGGGTTTCACCATGTCAGCAAAGCTGGTCTTGAACTCCTGACCTCAGGCAATCCACCCGCCTCAGCCTCCCAAAGTGCTGGGATTACAGGTGTGAGCCACCACACGCGGCCTCTTTTCTTTTTGCAAGGCAAATGGTTTGGCTGGGATAGTCAAGAGTGGGGTTCTCTCGACTTCCTTTCTGGTGTTTTGCACATTTCTTATTTTTAAAGAGTAGTCGCTGCTCTTTTAAAGTCATGAAAAACAGCTAATATGAGAGTTATTCTAAATAAAAGAAATGGACCCCGGGTGGTGGCCCTATGAGAGGAGACATTTTGGAAGAAAGTCTTTAGACAATACCAAGAGGCCCCCTCCTAGCATAAGGCTGCCTTAGTTATGCCCGTGCCATCAATAACCCAGCCCAAAAAAGAGCCTCGGCAGGAGTTAGACCTCTCCCACCACTCAGCAGCCTGGAGGGTAAAATTCTTCCAAGGCCCCCCTCCACCCTTCCTGTAGCACTGACTGTCCCGGCCCAGGCACCCCTACTCTTCTTCATGAGTAATGCCTACCCTCCTCACTTTGGGGTAGTGTCTGCACAGTGGTTAATAGAGAACTATGGATTTCCTCAACTTTAAAATTCATGTCCTTTAGAATGCTAGGGATCTTGTGTCTCACTTCCAATTCTTCCATTTGATTTAAGGAAATTAGATTTAAGGCTAAGTTTGCCCATAAGGTTATCTAAGAATTAGTGATAAAATCTAGTAATTGATAGCACAACAGGGTGACTATAGTCAACAGTAATTTACTGTACATTTTTAAGTAACTAAAAGTACAATTGGATTGTTTGTAACACAAGGAAGAATAAATGCTTGAGAGGACGGATATCTTACTTACCCTGATGTGATCATTATGAATTGCATGCCCATATCAAATTATCTCATGTGCCCCATGAATATATATACCTACTATGCACCCACAAAAAATAAAAATAAAACTTGTAAAAAAAAAAAGAATTAATAAGTTGCTATTTATTGCTATTTTAAGTTCTTTAAAGACTAAACAGAGATAGTACTATTCTATGTATTATCTCTTTTAAAATGCTCTAAAGGTACCCCCTAAATCTTTATTTATAGTATGTGCAAACATACTTTTTTACAACCTAGAAAACCTAAGTTAATACTTACGTTGGTGGTCATTTTTTATACTTCTTTCTTTAATATTTGAAAAAATATTTTTACATACATGAATTTTTTTTATAGAGAGAGACAGGGGTCTTGCTGTGTTGCCCAGGCTGGTTTTGAACTCCTGGACTCAAGTGATCTTCCCACTTCAGCCTCCCCAAAGTGCTGGGATTACAGGCACAAATCACCATGCCCAGCCAATATATGGTGTTTTTTTTTTTTTTTTTTTTTGAAGAGGCAAGGTCTTGCTCTGTCACAGGCTGAAGTGCAGTGATAAGATCATAGCTCACTGCAACCTCAAACTTCTGGGCTCAAATGATCTTCCTGCCTCAGCCTCTTGCATAGCTGGGACTACAGGCATGTGCCACCATGCCCAGCTAATTTTTATTTTTATTTTTGTAGAGACAGGGTCTTGCTATGTCGCCCAGACTAGTCTCGAACTCCTGGCCTCAAGGGATCCTCCCGCCTCAGCCTCCCAAAGTGTTGCAATTACAGGCATGAGCCATAATACCAGGCCATGAATTTTAAATTGCATTGCTAATTAAAAATATATCAGCATAAATACATACCCATTTTATTCCATTCTCTAGTTGTGATAAAAGCAATTAAAATATTTTTAAACAATACTCAAGACCTGGCATATTAACATATTATAAAATCAAAGTGAAAAAATATTAGTGATGCTGACATTTATATTAAGATTCAGATCAAGATGACATTACATATTCTTTGTGTAAATTTAATATTTTAAAGCAATACTTTTAAGTTTTACTTTTAGCTTGAAAGTAATTTTATTCTGAAAGAATAAAGAAAAGACCAAGGAAGATTTCCATTGTCTTATTTGGGGGCTTATTAATTACAATTAAACAGAAAAGCTACATCTACAATTTTCATTTGCCCTATACATAGTTCAAAAGCAATCGTTTGCTGCCCCCTGCTGTAAAGAGATTCCTTATCTTTCAATAAAACTGACTTTAAAAGAAAAAAATTACTTTTGCAAAGAATTGCAGTATCATACTTTATTATATTTTAAGCCTAAATATCAAATATCATGGCTTCTTTGGCATGTGGATTTAGAATTTTTTCTTTTAATTTTCATTTCTATGACTTTTTTTCTGGTTATCTTTTGGTCATTGTTTGCTAACTTCATTGCTCTGTGGTCAAGCATTTTCTGGGACAAACATGGCCCCATGTGTGGTTGGATTTTATAGTTAGGAAATGCTGTTTCATCATGTTCAATCTGCATGTAGTTATTGAACTGCCTGCTTGAACTGTATTTGTGAGAGCTCTGGTGGTGGCTTCATCATTTCTCCTTAAGAGTTCTGTCCCTTTATTTTTTTTTTTCATTTTTTTGAGGCTATGTTTTATACATACACACACCTCTTTCTTGATCTTTTTATTATGTAATACTTTATTTTTCTCTATGAGCCTTTTTGCCTTAATCTATTGTTTGATACTAACATTCAAAGCAGCTTTCTTTTCTTTTTCCTTACCTTATATATTATTTCCATTCTTACTGTATTCTATTTTAGATGTCTCTTGTACATAACACAAAATTGGATTGATCTATTCTGTGAATATTTATATTTTAGTTAAAGCATTTAATCCATTAACATCTTCTGTATTAATATATTTGAATGTTACATTTGTCTTCTATTTTTTCTTTTCTCTAGCTTCGTTTGCGTATTTTTGTCATTTTCTTTTTTATTTTCTGTACATTTTGAATTTATTTACTCTATTATTTCAGTGGTTGTTCTAAACAATTCTTACCCATGCTTGTTCATTAAATCTAGGTTCAGATATATCTTAGTCTCCTGATTTACATGATTTTCTTATCATGCATTTTTGGGTTTTTTAATTGATATATCATAGTTGCACATATTTAGTTCTGTCTTTTTTTAAATATCAGAAGAAATTTTTATTGTTGTTGCATACTGTCATTTCTTGTTTCATTATACTTTCACATTTGCCATTTTGAGTCCTTTACTTGATTCTTACACTCTGATGTAATTCTTATACTCTTTGCTTTGGTTAAGTAATCAAAGGATTAGTTCTTTCTCCCTGAAGTACATCTTTAATAATGTCTCTTTTCTGTGGGTTGCAAGCCCAAAGATACTGTTTTTCCCTCTTTCTCGTGGACATTTTTGGTGGTTATAAGATTTTATATTTTATTTCAGAACTATGAAGATGTTCCACTATCTTCTGGCTTCCACTGTTGCTAGTGAGAAGTCAGATGTTGGTCTAATGTTTGTTTCTTTAAAGCAGTGGTTCTTGGGGTGTGGTCTCCTGACCAGCAGCATCAGCATCACCCGGGAACTTGTTAGAAATACATGCTCTTTGACCCCACACCCCAGATCTTCTGAATCAGAAACCTGGGGATGGGGCCTAGAAATGTGAGATTTTTGTTTTGTTTTGAAACAGGGTCTTGCTATGTTGCCCAGTCCGGTCTTGAACTCCTGCGTGCAAGTGATCCACCCACCTTGGCCCCCCAACATGCTGGGATTACACGTGTGAGCCACTGTGCCTGGGATTGGTTTGTTTCTTAATAGAGAGATATTTACAGTGTGTTTTAACAAGACCTCCAGGTGACTTTGATGTAACTTAAAGTTTGAGAACTATTGCTTAAAAGGTAACCTGTCTTTTTTCCTCTGGTTGCTGCTAAGATATTCTTTTTACCATTGGTATTCTCTGGTTCCTTGTGCCTAAGATTTTTTATCTCTTCAATCTGTTTACATTTTCCTCCTGAAATGAAAAATCTACAGCCACTATATTTTGCATTAATTGCCTGTGCTCCTTCTCTGTCTCTCATAGGTAACTCCAGTTAGAAATGGTTCAGTTCTTTATCTTCTGCCCCGCCATGGTTCTTAGCTGTATTTATGTTTCTCAACTCTTTTTCTGCTTGCCTTTGATTTATTGCTATGAGTAGCTTTTAAACTTCAGCCTTCATAAAAATTTCATGTAGAGTTTGTTAAAGTACTAATTCATCAGCCCGCCCCAAAGAGTCTTACTTAATTGAATGTCGATATGATCTGGGTATCAGAATTACTTAAAGTGCTCCAGGGGACATTTATGCAGCAGACTGTATTTAAGAAACAAATTCTTTTTTTTTTTTTTTTTTTTGGCTGTGTGTAATCTAAAAGCTAATTACTTAGGGCTTTTGTTGTGGGTTTCCATTTTGCTTTTATTTTAGCAGTTGTAATTGTCCTTTAGAAATCATAAATTTTTAATTTATATATTTATTTATATATTTATATATTTTATATATATAATTTAATATACATATTTTGGGGGGGTTTGAGACAGGGTCTCATTCTGTCACCCAGGCTGGAAGTGCAGTGGCATGATCTCGGCTCACTGCAACCTCCACCTCTCAGGTTCAAGTGATCCTCCCACCTCAGCCTCCCAAATAGCTGGGACTACAGGCATGCACCACCATGCTTGGCTAATTGTTTTGTATTTTTAGTAGAGATAGGGTTTTACCATGTTGGCCAGGCTGGTCTTGAACTCCTGACCTCAAATGACCTTCCCGCCTCAGTCCCCCGAAGTGCTGGGATTACAGGCATAAGCCACCCTGCCGGGCCTACATTTATGTGAATAAAAGTGGTAGAAATAGTCCTAGTAAGGACAGAAATACCAGTCAGCAAAAGTAACAAAAGAATTATTCTCTCTGTAATATTTACATCTGCAAATTCTGAATATCCTGGGACACTGTGATTAAGTTGAATATGGGGATAAAATCAAATATTGCAAGAATTATGGTCACAAGAGAGCTCATAATGGAACAGTTTGGAGCAACATTTGTTTTGGACCACAAACTTGATGGAGGAGGAAGATCTAAAACTGAGGAGCAGGGCTGGGTCGAGGGGGAGGTTTGTGAGTGCAGTGTCAGACGCCACTCACTCTGAGCCAGCCCTGTGCTTGTCTGACTGGCACTGGAAGTGCCTCCTTAAATACTGCACACTTATCTAGCAGCCTGGGTTGCCTCATCCCAGTCCTGGCCCTGGTGAAAAGAAAAACAGATCCCAATAAGAATAGAGTAAGATTTGTAGAAACAGAAAAATAGAACTGCTTTTGCCATGCTGTAAAGAAAATTAAAAGAGAAATTAAGCAGCCTTAACAGCTCTGAAAAAATTAACCTATCTGTTCTAACTTATCCATGGTGACAGTATTCTGATTATCCTGGTTTTGTTTCTTATATCACATAGAAACGGGGCAGAACGTCTCTGAGTTCATAGATCCTACAGCTGTTCCAGACTCCCTATTCCACATCCTGCCAGAGTCACTTAGATGCCGAAATCTTTTGCATTTGTATTCAGGGCCACTAGTTCTTTGAGACCCTCTGATACAGTTTGGATGTGTATCCCCACGCAAATCTCATATGGAAATGTAATTCCCAATGTTGGAGGTGGGGCCTGGTAGGAGGTGATTGGATTGTGGGGACGGATTTCTCAGGAATGGTTTAGGAGAATACACACCAGGGAGAAGGGTTACGAGTGCAGTGACTGCGGAAAAGCCTTCAACGACCCTTCAACCCGTAGGAGCCATGCAAGAACTCACCTCAAAGAGAAGGCCTTTGACTGCAGTCAGTGTGGAAATGCATTCTGGACCCTCTCAGCCCTGAAAATCCACATGAGACTTCACACTGGTGAGAGCCCTTACAAGTGTGATAAATGCAGGAAGGCATACGGCCGGAGCTGCCACCTCATTGCACACAAAAGAACGCACACGGGAGAGAGGCCCTGTAAGTGTCACGACAGTGGGAAAGTTTTCCGGCACCCCTCCACCTCAAAAAGCACGTGAGGAATCACACGCGGGAGAAGCCCTACGCATGCGCGCAGTGCGGCAAAGCCTTCCGCTGGCAGTCGAACTTTAATTTGCACAAGAAGAACCACATGGCGGAGAAGACCTATCGTGTCCCGGAGGAAACACATCAGAATTCACAACGTCAAGAAAGCCGTGGAATGTCGGCAGTGTAGGAAAACCTTCCGAAACCAGTCCATCCTTAAGACTCACAGGAACTCTCACGCTGGAGAGAAACTATACGGGTGCGATCTCGGCGGGAAAGCCTTCAGCGGGAGCTCAAGCCTCACTACGCGCAGGAAGATACACACACAAGAGAGACGTTACGAATGCTTCACCTGCAGGAAAGTCTTCAGTGATTATTTATCCCGGCGGAGGCACACGAGCATTCACCTTGTAAAGAAATGCGTTGAGAGTAGGCAGTGTGACAAAGCCTTCAGGAACCAGTCAACGCTGAAGACGCACATGCAAAGCCACATGAGAGAGAAACCGTAGGAATGCCATCACTGTGGAAAAGCCTCCAGCATCAGCTCCAACCTGAACGTGCACAGAAGGATCCACACCGGGGAGAAGCCCTATGAATGCCTTGTCTGAGGGAAAGCCTTCAGGAGCCACGTGAAAACTCACGGGGGAGAGAAGCTCTTTGAGTCGTCCGTGTGGAAAAGGCTCCAGTGAGCAGGCCTGCTTTAAAGAAACAGGATTGCTCAGACCAGAAACAGATCTCACGGGTGTAGGAGGAAGCCTCTGTGAGCCCGCACCTTACTGGGTGCAAAAGAATCCAAGTAACTTGGGAAAAGTCCAATTCCTGTAAAAACTGTGGGAAGACGAGGTGTTCTCATCCCATAGGAGATTTGTGAGAACTCACGCTGGGTGAAAGAGGGTGAAAATGTACATCTGTAGCATGGAGAAGCCTTCAGGGCACATTCAGCTCTTAACAAACACAGAAGGACTTAAGGCGAGAAACCCTAGCTTGGCATTTAATGTCAAAATGACTTCAGCACCACTTCTAGCCTCTGGGCCCATGAGTAATAACAAGCACACTAGGGAGAATCTCTGTAAATGCAGTGGCTGGGGAAACCCTTCCTGGTCTCACTCGATTCCTCATGACAGAAATCACACTGAAGAGAGAAATCAGTGAAATAAGGAATGTGGGAAGGTCATGAAGAGGTCCGCAACCATGGCTGGCTGTCTATGGTATGGTTTGCAAGCTAACAATAGCTGGTCCATCTTTACAGAGGAAGAATGTGTGATAGAGAACATATATGGCCAACGAAGTCTGAAATACTTCCTGTCATCTGTCCCTTTCCAGAGAAACTTGGCTGACCTTTTGTCTACAGCAGGGATCCTCAGCCAGGCCGCAATTTTTCTGTCCAGGTGTCATTTGGCAATGTCTGGAGACATTTTTGGTGTTAGAACTGGGGGAAGATGCTCCTGACTTGTAGTAGGAAGATATCAGGGATGCTGCTGAGTACCCTCCAGTGCACAGGAGCCCCCCACAACAAAGAGTTATGTGCCCCCAAACGTCACTGTTGCTGAGGTTGAAAATAATCATGCAGCCATTCTTCAATTATTGCCTGCAACAATTCCTCAGTTTTCTGAATCTTCTGAGCACTTACACTAGGAGAAATTTCTTTTACAAAACCTTTAAAATACAATCAGTGCTGATAATTCCTATGTGGAAATGATTCCAGCCATGGTCCCCTCAGTTGTGCATGTGAATATTCTCCCCGGGGGAGAACCCCAACAGGATTTTTGTGTGAATACAGGATTGCACTTATTCTCTCATCATGAAAACAGACCCCCACTCATAAATTTTTCATCTTTATTTTTAAGGTTACACTCCTCTAAATAACCCTAAAGCCTCATCACAAAACGTTTGTATATAGTATTTTTACTATAGCTTCATCCTTGGTAATGTCCTAATTGCCTTTTGGACAACCTACTCGACCAATCACGTATTTAGATCCATGTGACATGTGGGTATTTCTCAGTATTGGTTTGTTACTGGCACCTAATTCACACGCATTGTGACCAGAGCATGATGTCTCCATCAAGCGGTGGTATGTTTGCAGCCTGCTGTCCAGCCAAGAGTGGCAGATACTTCTAGTGGCTTCCCCGGTGTCCATTCTCATCTTCTTCCCATATCAAGAAAATCCAGGTTCTGTCAGATTAGTAAGGTATGCTATTTTTTAAAAATCTCTTACAGGTTTTCTTGCAACTAGACCATCCATATCCCACAACCCTGGCCACTGACAAATCAGCAGATTCGCTGGATGGGCTTCTGAGAAAGCTCTTGAACGGGGGTCGTTCTTAAACCTGAATTCTTCCCTGTATGTTTTGCTCTTTGCTTTACCCCCTACTCCTCACCTTGCAAGGAGATCCAGTACCTAGTATTGGAATATCCACCTTATGACCATGCTGATGAAAGCCACAGTCTAAGGAAGTGACTGCAGAAAGCCCACAGCGACCCTGGCCTACCCTGTGGTTTCTTTGATGTCTGCACCAGCCCTGGACTTGTTACTTCCAGACGTCCTATCACATGAGAAAAAATAAAACTGATTATTGGTTTAAGTTGCTATGGCTATTTCATTGTTTTTCTTTTAAATTTATGTATTTTGAGATGGGGATCTCACTATGTTGCCTAGGCCAGACTCAAACTCCTGGGCTCAAACAATCTTCCTACCTCAGCCTCCTAAATAGCTGAGAATACAGGCATGTGCCACCACACCCCAGCTTTTCCATTTAATTTATTTATTGGTGGGAGGGGGGCTCTACACCCAGCTGGATGCTGCCTGGAGCCCATACACCTGGTCATTGATGAGTTTTATAACTAGTACCTAAATGTGTGGGCACAGCATGTATACTTTTAATTGTAGGATATAGGTTTTTTCATTTGTTTAAACCAATCTTTTACATTGTATTTCAGGTCTTTGATATACCTTCGTATTTTCTTGATTTATTGATAGTGGTATATTGGTTTTCACAAAAGCTCACGGAGACAGGTACTGTCAGCATCTCTGTTTTGCATATGGGAAATCTGAGGCCTGAAAGCTGAGATTTACTTGTCTGAGGTTAGCCTGTTAGCTGGTAGCAGTGTTTGCCTTTGAACCCTGGTGTCTGGCTCCGGAGCTTATACCTCCTTTATGCCTGGCACAGGCACTGCTCTGTGGTGTCCAGGGTCTATAGCAGAGATTCCAGATTTTTGCCCTGGTGGTGCTTGGGGCTGGGGCACCTGATAAACAAACCAGTAAATATATTGTGTATCGGGTGGTGGTAAATGCAATGGAAACAACTATGGAGGGAGCATGTAGGTTGAAGGAAGCTATAGGGTGGGTAGGGAAAGCCTTGCATTTAAGCAGAGGTGTCAGGGAACTGCAAGCATGTGCCCTTAATCTCAGGAAGAGCACCCTTGGCAGCTCAAAGGCCATGAAGAAGAATTGTGCTTGGGGAAGCCGTGCAACAGCAGAGGGGTTGGTGTGGTGGAGTGAGGCAAGCTTGGGCATCGTAAGAGGATGATGATGTCAAAGCTGCATCAGAGACTGTTCAGAAGGGCATCTAGCTGGTTAACTAGATCTTGAACAGAAGAATGACAACTATCCAATTTCAGTTTTCAAAAGGATCACAGTGGCTTCTGGGTTGATAAGCTAAAGAGGGATGAGATATGAACAGAAACCAGTTAGAAGGTCATTGGAGAATTCAAGTGAAATGTAATGGCAGCCAGATTAAGTAGTAGGAGGAGTGGTTTGAGAGTCACATTGATGAATATAGTCGGATTTTTATTTTAACTTCCAGACTGTGATAATTTTATCGTTATCCCACTATTATGCTTTGTACTGCTAATGAACAGTCAGTTTTTCCCATTTTTCCCAATTATGAACAGTGGTGCTGTAATGTGACATGCCTTCCGAAGCACTGGTACGTTTTTCCAGGAGTGTGAGGTTGCTGGGTTGTAAGGTCTCTGCATGTTCATCTTATCAGTATAATGCCAAGGTCATTTCTACAGTGGTCATGTAATAATACCGTGTGTGTGTGTGTGTGTGTGTGTGTGTGTGTGTGTTTTAAAACAGGTTTTATTGAAATGTAACATACATATAGAAATGTGCTTAATTCATAAGTGAACAAACCAGTTATCACATGAACACTTCCACATAACCACCAGGTCAAGAAAGAATATTACCAGTATTCCAGATAACTCCTCTTTTTTCCTCCAAATTACACACTCTACTCTGTAGGTAACCAGTATTCCGACTCTGATAGTATGGTTTGACTTTTTGTTTTGAGCCCTGTGCAAATGCAGCCATACAGTATGCATTCTTTCTTTTTTCCTTTTGTCCATCTTAAGTTTTCCAATATTTTCGTGAAGTGATACATATTGTTCCCTGTATCTCTAACTGGTACATTTTATTCTGTTCCTTTGTTTGAATATTCCACAATTCATTAAAGCATCTTATATTGATGAACATTGAACTTTGCAGTTTGGGGTTATTGTGATTAATACTGCTATGAGCACATTTTAATATTTCTGGTTGTGCATGGTGTGTGTACTTATCTTGGGTGCATAGCTTGGACAGAAATTGCTGAGTCGTATGAGACACATTTGTTCATTTTCAGTGGATACTGCCCGTTTTCTACAGTTTATATTCCAACAAACTATTTTGTGCAGTTAGACAAGAAGATATTCACGTTGCCTTCCTTGTCTTATTGATTTATATGCATGTGAGCCCATTGGGTGGATGTATGTTTTGTAGGTATTTTCTCCCACTCTGTGGCATGTCTCTTCATGTTCACTGATTCTTTGGCCATGTTCAGATGATTAGCCTATCAAAGGCATTCTTCCATTTCTCTTATGGTGGCTTTGATTTCTAATATTTCCTTCTGATTCTTTGAGTTTCCATTTTTCTACTGATAATACAGGGCAGATGAGCCCCCAAACTGGGGATTAGCCCAGGTGATTCTCAGCTTTGCTCAGGAAAGAATTGAAGAGCCAGCGGTAGAGAAAGAAATTGGGTTTATTAAAACAGCAGGGCACAGCGGAATAGCTGCCCCTTGTGGAGCAGGGGTTAATCATAGGCAGAGTGCCCAGAGTAGCAGCATTTGGGCTGTTGGCTAGCAGTATTTATACTCACTTTTAATTACATGCAAATTAAGGGATGAGCTATTCAGATAGCTCTAGAAAAGGAGTGGTAACTTCTTGGTTTGCCATGGCAATCGTAAACCGTCATGGCGCTGGTGTGAGTGTCTTATGCTGATGGGCAGTGAGCGCACCTGGAGTAGCCTTCAGCACCATTTGCTGGTTCTGCCACTTTCTTTATTTCATTCTGTCTAGACTAGGAAATAAGCCCTGCCTGTCTCCTACCACATTTAGATTACCCACCTCTTCTTGCGTGTTGTCCACTTTTTCCGTTAGAACCCTTAGTATATTAACTATAGTTATTTTAAACTCCCAATCTGATGATTGCACAATCTCTGCCGTATCTGAGGCTGGTTCTAATGCTTTCTCTGTTGGCTTAGACTTATGTGTTTCCTTGCCTTTTAATGTGCCTTGAGCTTGTTACTGAAAGCTGGGCATGGTGCATTCCGTGATAGGAACAGCAGTAAAAAAGGCCTTCACTGTGGTTGTTCTGGCTAGAAGTTAGCCTCTGTTTACTGCTTGCTGTAGTGATGTTGTCAGAGGCTAAAATTTCCTCTAGTGTCTTTACTCTTATTCCCTTTGTTGTCTTTCAGTGTTCCTAGAGACTTGAAATAGGAGCTAAGGCTTGCAATGCTTCTAACTGTAGTCCTATTACTATACAGGAGCCCTACTGATGTGGTGGTTACAGTGCAGAGAGTGAAGTGTCTATAATACCAGGAGTAGGTCTCAGTCTTTAGTGAGCCTAGTTGGATATTTCTCTTCCCCTAGGTAAGTTAGGTTTTGTTAAAACCCTGGTAGTTTAGTCTCTGGCAACATCATTTCCCTTGAGGGCAGACCTTACCAAGAACAGAATGCTCTGGGTGTAAATCAGAAATACTCTTTCCTCCACTAGGTCAATCTTCACAGTAAGAACCTAGTTGGGTTCCTGGAGGGAAAACTCAAGAAAGGTAAAAAAGTGGTTGTGAGTCTTTCAATTTGGTGTTTGTCTTGGAAGACTGTAAAATTTTCTCTTTTTCCTTCACCACCCAATTGCCAAAGGATCCTTCTCCCTTTGTTTCTGTCTTCCAGAAGCCTTGTGTTTAGAAGGCTCTTTGATATGGTTTGGCTGTGTCCCCACCCAAATCTCATCTTGGATTGAGCTCTCATAACTCCCACGTGTTGTGGGAGGGACCCAGTGGGAGGTAATTGAATCATGGGGGCGGGTCTTTCCTGTGCTGTTCTTGTGATAAGTGAATAAGCCTAACGAGATCTGATGGTTTAAAAAGGGGAGTTCCCCTGCACAAGCTCTCTTGCCTGCCACCATGTAAGACGTAACTTTGCTCCTCATTCACCTGCTGCCATGTAAGACATAATTTTCCTCCTCATTCGCCTTCCACCATGATTGTGAGGCCTCCCAAGCCATGTGGAACTGTGAGTCCATTAAGCCTCTTTATAAAATCTTGGGCATGTCTTTATTAGCAGTGTGAGACACACAGTTGCTCCGGCCTATAAATGACACATAGTTTTAAGTCCATTTCCTCAGTTCTCTTATGATTGGCCAGGGTTTTTTTGTTTGTTTTTTTTTTTGCATTTTCAAATTAAGGGTAGATCAGTTAGAGGGTCTTGCTCCAGCTCTGTCTCAGGCCTCCCATCAGCTCTCCCCCTTTCTTGCAGTTTACCTCACAGAGCCTTGGGGTGGGCATGTGTGGAACGGTGGTGCTAAGATTTCATGCTTTATCTCATTTTACTCATAGTTTTTTGCAATTTTGGTCTTCTCTCTGTCTTAAAGGCAGTGTTGAAGGTATAGTTTTCTGTAGAAGATTCATAGTTGTGGAGTTACTTCATAGCATTTAAGAGATTTGGGGAGGTGGCTTACCACTCAGTGGCCATTGTTTTTAGTTACCTGGAAGTCTCCTCACCTTAGTTTTTGAAAATACTTTGGCTGGATATACTTTTTTATTTTATTTTATTTTATTTTATTTTATTTTATTTTATTTTATTTTATTTTATTTTATTTTTTTGAGACAGAGTCTCTGTCACACAGGCTGGAGTGCCATGGCATGATCTCAGTTCACTGCAACCTCCACCTCCCAGGTTCAAATGATTCTTGCACCTCAGCCACCTGAGTAGCTAGGATTACAGGCGTGCACCACCACACCCAGCTAATGTTTGTATTTTTAGTAGAGATGGGGTTTCACCAGGTTTGCCAGGCTGGTCTCAAACTCCTGACCCCAGATGATCTGCCTGCCTTGGACTCCCAAAGTGCTGGTGTTACAGGGATGAGCCACCGCAGCCAGCCTGGATATGATTTAAAGAGGTCATTTCTTTGTCTTCTGGCCCCCATTGTTTCTGACTAAAAGTTAGTGCTATTCTTAACAACACCCCCTGTATGTAATGTGTTGTTTGTCAAACAAGAGAAGCCAGTGACAAACAACACATAAATGTATATGCTTTTATCTTTTTAACCTAATCATGTATCAGTTTAATTCTTGGGCCCAGCTAGGATCCTAAGATGATGTAGGTGAAATTTTGTTGCCCCTACAATATGGACATTAGTTTGCAAGTGTCTGTTTGATTTCCTGCTTTCAATTCTCATGAATTTCTATAAATTGTTTTCTTCCTCATTTTCTCCTTTTGGGACTCCAGTTGTGCCACAGGACTCTGAGATTCCTGTTTCATTCTTCTAATGTGTTTGTTTTCCAGTTTGTATGACTTCTACTGATATATCTTAAAGTTCACTAACTCTTCTGTCCTTTTCATCTGTCGAATCCATTTAGTGACTCCTTAAAATTTAGATGTCTGGGGTCCTTAGGAAAACAGGTGCTTCTCCCCAGTGTAGCTTGGATTTGCTCTGAATGTGGCGGTCCCCTAAGCCAATAACACACTGCCTGCTGGCCTGCCCTGGCCACCCAGGAAGGAGTGAAGGGAGAGATAGGTATAGTGGTAATAAGCTTTGCTGTGCACAGCCTTGTGTAACAACTAGAAAAGGCAATGTGTTTTTCTGCTCCCATCCCCAAGCTTGATTTCTTCAAGATGCAGTAACTGACACCCCCACACATGCCCTCCCCTCTACCTCCCATTATTCCACCAAGAACCCTGTCTAAGGAACAAGGAAATCTTACAAAAGAAGATGTCTCAGGTACCCATCGGCAGCCATGACGTCATGACAAGTGGGTCTGGTGTCATTAAAAAGGTTGTCTTCGGCTGGGCACGGTGGCTCACGCCTATAATCCTAGCACTTTGAGAGGCTGAGGTGGGTGGATCATGAGGTCAGCAGATCGAGACCATCCTGGCTAACACAGTGAAACCCCATCTCTACTAAAAATACAAAAAATTAGCCGGGCGTGGTGGCAAGCGCCTGTAGTCCCAGCTGCTTGGGAGGCTAAGGCAGGAGAATGGCATGAACCCAGGATGCGGAGCTTGCAGTGAGCCGAGATAGTGCCACTGCTGTCCGGCCTGGGTGAAAGAGCGAGACTCCGACTCAAAAAAAAAAAAAAAAAAATTTGTCTTCAAACTACCTTCTGCTGCAAGCAGAACCCAGTTGCAGAGGAATCAAGCTCCATGACAGAGAGGCTAAGATTGAGCCTGGAGGGCCGGTGGGGACCTCATGGCCGTGAAGACCCTGGACTCCTGTGTTGCTGGAGATGGTGTCCATGTCCTCACATGGTCTGCTCAGCCCTCTTTCTGACATATGGAGAGGCAGCTGCTGCGGTTCAGCACAAACAGAAGATGTAGTGTGTCTCCAGGGTGGGAGCCTGCGAGTGGTGGACTCTGACTTTGACTTTAAGGACGGATTTATTCCTTAATGTTCTTCCTTATATGATTGGTTCTTCTGAGGGCCTCAGACTCCCTCTCCAATAGCCTTCTGCCCTCTCCCATTTTCACATTTTCATTTTCGAGCTTCCTTAGCTAAGTGATCTTACTTTTTTTTTTTTTTTTTGGAGACAGGGTCTGGCTCTGTTGCCTAGGCTGGAGTGCAATGGCATGATCTCAGCTCACTGCAACTTCCACCTCCTGGGTTCAAGAGATTCTCCTGCCTCAGCCTCCAAAGTAGCTGGGATTACAAGTGTGCACCACCATACCAAGCTAATTTTTGTATTTTTAATAGAGACAGGGTTTCACCATGTTGGCCAGGCTGGTCTCGAACTCCTGACCTCAAGTGATCCTACCACTTTGGCCTCAAGTGCTGGGGTTACAGGTGTGAGCCACCACACCTGGCCTTACATTCTTATTCTGTGCATATTGGCCATTGTGGGCATCATTCCTCACCTGAGTGAACACATCCATGAGTGAACATCCTGAGTGAACACATTCTTAATATTTGTGTCCTGGGACCTGGGTTTGGAGTTTAGAGTAAAGAGGCCAAGCGTTTGCAGTTAGGCAGTTTACTTCCAAAATATTTATGTATTGTGCTTTCTTCTTTATAAAAACCCTTGGGGGACTGTTAAGTGTGTGTCTAAGCATGGATTTGGGTTTTCTAGACCAGAGATCCCTAGTCCCTTTGAAGCTGTGAGTGTGAGGGTATTGTGTTTCTTGAGAAGGTCTAAGAGTTGCTCTCAGTGTGGTTGCAGAGTATGTTGTACTTAGAGACCTCATCAGAATGGATAACCCATTTTCCTCCATCACTTACGAAACAACAACTTTTAACAGCTACATTAAAATGCCACCGATGTCATACTACATTCTCATAAATACTGGGAATTAACTGATGACTTTCTTGTCCAGGTATTCATAGGCTTTGGCAATGCAGCAGTACAAAAAAACAGGTCACATTCATAGGATTCTTGACGTTAAACTTTGGAGCCAGAGTACAAGCAAATATATAAACACTAGGAAGAAAAGTAAATACTGACAAGAATAAATGCTATGAGGAAGAGTAAAGTTGAATAGGTGTATAGACAGATGGGATTGACCCATTAAATTTGTACAGGGTACAGCATATACTCATTTTTGGTCCCTTTAGCTTTTTAGGAAACAAAATCATCACAGAAATTCTCAAGAGGCAGCTTTCCTGTATATTTCAGTTTCTCCTAAAACAGATGAGGGCTCAGAAGCCTTACTGAGGAAATCACCCAAGCATTTCTTTCTGTCATGACAAGAGCAATTTCAGTTTGCCCCATGACACCCTGTTTCTCTCACTATATCTGGTTTTCAGGTTGCAAGATTTGAAAAATGCTTGCAAAACTTGATGGTTATTTTTGTTTTCAAAGGCAGTTGGATCTGCATTTTCTTCCAGTCCACTCAGTTCTACCTGGTTTGGCCTCCAAGATCTTAATCTTTTGCCCAAGAAAATCCTTCCATCTAAGCAACATGAGTTCCTTGATTTGTCTTTAACTAGCCCACTGCTACTTTTCTGACTTCAGAATAAAACCTTATTATTATTATTAATTATTATTATTTTGAGACAGAGTCCTGCTCTGTCACCCAGACTGGAGTGCAGTAGCATTATCCCAGCTCACTGCAACCTCTGCCTCCTGGACTCAAGCAATTCTCCTGCCTCAGCCTCCCGAGTAGCTGGGATTACAGGCACGCGCCACCACGCCCAGCTAATTTTTTTATATGTTTAGTAGAGACAGGGTTTTGCCATGTTGGCCAGGCTGGTCTCGAACTCCTGGCCTTAAGTGATCCGCCCACCTTGGCCTCCCAAAATGCTGGGATTACAGGCGTGAGCCACCATGCGAAGCCTAAAAACTGATTGTTAACCCGATCTAGCTACTCCTCAAGAATCTAAATCAATTTGCTTCCTAGAGACAGAAGTTCCAGCCTTGGACCTTGACAGTTATTTTGACCTAACATTGGTGATAATTTTTCTCCACCTCATCCAAGAAGATGGCAGATTGGAGCTCTTTTTACATAGCTTCACCAGTCTTCCCAGTAACACGGGGGGTTAGTCATTTATTTTCTGCAGAGAAAGAGACAGGTGCAAAGAGTTAACTTACCAGCTGGAAACTGGGACCAGTATCAATTTCTTACTGTGACATTCAGCCCTCACTTCACCTCTTGATCCCTTTCATGCCTGCATCAACCAGTAGTTCTGTTGGGCTCAGAGGTCAAGACAGAGGGACTCACAGTCTTCCATTTGGCTTCCTGAAATTCCTTCCTTTCCCCCTTGCAGTGCTTCCATTCAGGACTTTGGGTGTGTAGTAAGGGCAATTTACATCCCTGAGTGAAAATGCTGAATGTTCAGCAAGACTTGGTCAAAAGATTTCCTAGGCTCATTAGTGAAGAAATAGCAATTATTCACTGGATGTTGCTGGGTTTGAAAAAAAAAGAATGTCTACCCTAGAGGCCAGGCCCAAAGGGAAGAGCGTACTTTCTCTCAGCATTGAGTAAAATACATTGAGTAAAATTTCTCTCAGCATTGAGTAAAATCCGCCATTTTTTAAATGAGCCTTGGAATCCAGCATAACTATTCCCTCTATGCCCAATTTCTCTGTCACAATAATGAATTCCATGGACAACCTAAGTGACCGATGACTGTTGGATCTCACTGCACTTCCCCACCAATTCTCAGAATACACAGGGTATCACACAGTCTCTGGAGGGAACTTCTAATTACAGGAACACAGTCTTCTTGTCTGAGTCTTGTTTTCAGTTCTTGGAGCCTCTCCAGCAGGGACCATGTCTGTCTTGTGTAACATTTGGGTAACATCCAATCCACTCAGGAATTCTTCCCTGCTAGGGAACCTACTATATACACCCAATGAATATCAGCTAACTGCCCTCCACTTTTAATTAGGTTTTGGGAAGAAAGATCAATAAGACATACTCCTGCCTTTAAGGGACTAAAGGTCTAGGAGAAGAGGGATATCAACAGTAAATAGGATACTAGTATGGCAGGTGAATCCATTTGGGAGGCCCCAAATGGGGAGGATGTTGAACTTGGATCATAAAGAAAATCTAAGTAGAAGAAATGATACAAGCTAAGTGTAGGCTTAGTAAGAGTTCAGGAGTAGAATCAAATAAGCATGCTAATCCTGAGTGCAAAGGCACAGAAAAAAATGACAGTATGTTACATTCTGTAGATAAAAGACAATCTTTGGAGTAGGAGGCAGGCTTGAAGGGTAATATGGGACAGATTGTAGAACACACACATATCCTTTTTCTTTTCTTTTTTTTTTTCTAAAGACGGTCTCATTCTGTTGCCCAGATTGGAGTGCAGTGGCATGATCATATCTCTCTGCAACCTCAACCTCCTGGGCTTAAGCAATCCTCCAACCTCAGCCTCTCAAGCACTTGGACTATATGCACATGCCACCATGCCTGACTAATTCTGTTTTTTATTTTTGTAGAGACAGGGTCTTGTTATGTTGCCCAGGCTAGTCTCAAACTTCTGCGCTCAAGCAATCCTCCCACCTCAGCCTCCCAAAGTGCTGGGATTAGTCATGAGCCACTGTGCCTAGCCCACACACATATATCAATATGTTAGTCTATCAGTTTCAATTTAAGTGTTAGTTGGAAATTGATGAAAATCGATTGACATTTGATGAAATTTGCAATTGAGCAAAGTAACTGGTTCCCAATTGGGGAATGGAATGAAGAGTCCTGTTTCTATGAGCTTTTGTTTCATAGCCACCCTAAACATAGTAGTTTAAAACAACCACCAGACTGGGCTCAGTGGCTCGTGCCTATAGTCCCACTATTTTTGGAGGCCAGGCGTGAGGATCACTTGAGTCCAGGAGTTCAAGACCAGCCTGGGCAACATGGCAAAACCCTGTCTCTCAAACAACAACAACACCCCACCACCATTTATTTAGGGTTTGTTGGTTGACATTTTAGGCTGTGCTTGGCCTGAGAGTTCTATTGACTGGCTTCTGCAGTCAGTTTCTAGGTAGGATGGGGTTTATTGTTCTTCACTCAATGTCTCATCCCCCAGCCATCCAGGTTAGGCCTGTTCACACATTGCTGGAGGGTTCCATTGTATTGGGTTTGCCTATACCCCATCAGCCAGTGCAATCATGGGTGACCCCAAGGTGAAAGGGCCCTCAGTTACATGGAAGGGGCTTGGATATAGGAAAGAAAAGACACAGTGGCCATTCTTTTCTGCAGTTGGCCACAAGGCCAGTGTATTATTGCAAGAATCTAAGTAAGAGGAACAGCTTTATTGAGATATGATTAACATGTGGGAAATTCACATTTTTTAAGTATACAACCTGATAAATTTCAGCCTGTGTATACACCTATGAAGCCATTATGAAAATCAAGATTGTGAACCATTGGCCAGGCATGATGGTGTGTGCCCATAATCCCAGCTACTTAGGAGGCTGAGGTGGGAGGGTCACTTGAGCTCATGAATTCAAGACCAGCCTGGGCAACATAGCAAGACTCCATCTAAAAAAATAGTGAACCCTCCAAAATTTCCTAATGCTCCTTTATGTTAACAATTAATATAAACAATAATAATAATTTTCCCCATTCCTTCTCCAGGCAACCAATGGGAGAGGATCACACTTCTCCCAG
The DNA here is from genome assembly GCF_009828535.3 of Hylobates moloch. Taxonomy (NCBI): domain Eukaryota; kingdom Metazoa; phylum Chordata; class Mammalia; order Primates; family Hylobatidae; genus Hylobates; species Hylobates moloch. Next base: position 73,778,582 of record NW_026652284.1, read on the forward strand.
TGGCTCATTCCATTATTGAACAGCCATAACCATGTTTTCCTGTAAAGAATCAAAGCCTGACTTCCAACCACTGCTTTCCCTTCCCTGCTCTTCTCCTCCCCTCTCCCCCAATCCTTTTCTCACCACCAACTTAGTACACTGTGGAGCCTCTCACAGTGGAGGTCTTATTGTGCCCTTAGTGGAAGGTGTGGAGCTGCAGAGATGTGGGCAGGCACTCAATTAGAGTCCTTCTTGTTTCATTGGAAATTACACATGGAAAGAGCCACATAGAGCATCCTAGAGATGGAAACAGAACATTGCACACAGGTGGAAGAAAATTTGGTTTATGATTCCAGGAGGCTGAACATGAAATCATGCCAGCAGACCAAAGCAGCTTATTTTATGCGACTGAAATTCTTTATAGAGATACTCAGATCCTAGGAATAAACAGCTCATGTTTAAAAGGCCTTGAAACCATAAATCTCACTAATTTCTCGGTTTCTCTTTATGGCTGGTACACAGCAAATCCTGCCAGGGCTACTCAGCAGCCCTAGGCTTCTGCACCTTTAGATATCAAAGCGTGCAGGTGAAAGCATAGCATTTTCAAGACACCTGAGGGCCACCATTCATTTGTTTTTAGAGACATTGGACCTCCTACTTTATATATATATATATAATCTCTTTTGACAGATGCTACTGTGTGGAAGATCCTAAGTAGATATTTGCTTGCAGGTGTTGGAGATAGGAGTTGTCCACAGATGGTATCCTATCTGGTTAAATGATAGAAGTCTCCTCTCTTCTGCAGAATAGTATGACCCAGAATTGGAGGACAGTAGCCTTTGCTCCTGTGTTTCTCTTCCTGGGCTGGTCTTCCATATTTGGAGTGGGATTTGTAGTTTACAGTGAAGTTAGGAGATGGTCCTGTCTGATATGGTTTGGCTGTGTCCCCACTCAAATCTCATCTTGAATTGTAGTTCCCATAATCCCCATGTGTAGTGGGAGGGACCTGGTCGGAGGTAATTGAATCTTGGGGGTGGGTTTTTGCCATGCTGTTCTCGTGATAGTAAATAAGCCTCAAGAGATCTGATGGTTTTATAAAGGGCGGTTCCTCTGCACATGCTCTCTTGCCTGCAGCCATGTAAGACGTGCCTTTGCTCCTCCTTCACCTTCCACCATGATTGTGGGGCCTCCCCTGCCATGTGGAACTGTGAATCCATTAAACCTCTTTTTCTTTATAAATTACCCAGTCGTGGGTATGTCTTTATTAGCAGTGTGAGAATGGACTAATACACTGTCCTGGATAGAATTGAGTTTGGCCAGTTGATGGAACTATGGAGTGGGAGACTCCACATCCCTAAATAAAGGCCATGGAGACTCAGCCAACTTCATGCAGACATACTCCTCAGTCCTTCAGCTGGCAGAAGGAATTGCAACCTATAGGCTGCTGGAACCTACTTCCTGCACCAGACCTAAGGAGTACAGAACTCCTCCAAGAAGATGGGAGGTTAGCAGGAGGAAAGACATGTATCTTTCCCTCAAACAGTCCCCAAAGCAGAATTTATGGGAAAGTCTTGCCTTAAAGATCAGCCAGTGGACATTTTTTAGATAATATAGTGACAAGTCAGTGATTTCCATGAATCATTTTGTGCTGCTATTTCTCTTTTTGCAAAATGGAGATAACAGTGGGACCCACCCCATCCAGTTTAGATTTGTGTCCCTTCTAAATCTCATGTTGAAATGTAATCCCCAATGTTGGAGGTGTGGCCTGGTGAGAGGTGTTTGGGTCATGGGGGCAGATGGTCCCTTATGGTTTGGTGCTGTCCTTGCAATAGTGAGTCACAAGATCTGGTTGTTTGAAAATATGCGGCACCTCCCCTGACCCTCTTTTGTTCCTGCTTTCACCATGAGCCATGCCTGCTCCCCCTTCACCTTCTGCCATGAATAAAAGCTTCCTGGGGCCTCCCCAGAATCTGAGCAAATGCCAGCACTAGGCTTCCCATCAAGTCTGCAGAACCATGAGTCAATTAAACCTCTTTTCTTAGAAATTACCTAGTTTCAGATATTTATTTATAGCAAGAATGGCCTAATACAATGCCACATAGGCAGTTGTGAAGATTAACTGAGTTAACATGTGTAAAACACTTAGAGTAATGGCCTAACATACTGAGCACAGAATGAATATTCAATTTAGCAAATATTTATTTAAAATCTTCCACACAGTAGCATCAGGGTTAAAGGCAGATATCAAGAACAAACAAGGGGCCAGGCGCGGTGGCTCACTCCTGTAATCCCAGCACTTTGGGAGGCTGAAGCGAGTGGATCATGAGGTCAGGAGATCGAGACCATCATGATGGGGTCATGAAACCCTGTCTATACTAAAAATACAAAAAGTTATCTGGGTATGGTGGCAGGTGCCTGTAGTCCCAGCTATTCGGGAGGCTGAGGCAGGAGAATGGCTTGAACCCAGGAGGTGGAGCTTGCAGTGAGCCAAGATCGCATCACTGCACTCCAGCCTGGGTGACAGAGTAAGACTCTGTCTCAAAAAAAAAAAAAAAAAAAAAAAAAAAAAAAAAAAAAAAAAAAAAAAAAAAAAAAAACAACAACAAGAAAACAAACAAACGAACAAAAAAAAATAACAAACAAGGTTTCAGCCAGGCATGGTGGCTCATGCCTGTAATCCCAGCACTTTGGGAGACTCAGGCGGGTGGATCACTTGAGCTCAGCAGCTTAAGACCAGCCTGGCCAACATGGTAAAACCCCATCTCTATTAAAAATGCAAAAATGAGTTGGGTGTGGTGATGTGCACCTGTAATCCCAGCTACCTGGGACGCTGAGGCAGGAGAATCACTTGGACCCAGGAGGCAGAGGCTGCAGTGAGCTGAGATCATGCCACTGCACTCCAGCCTGGGCAACAGAGCGAGACTCCATCTTAAAAAAGAATAAAGAACAGGCAAGGAGGCCGGGTGTGGTGGCTCTCGCCTGCGGTCCCAGCACTTTGGGAGGCTGAGACGGGCGGATCACAAGGTTAGGAGATCGAGACCATCCTGGCTAACATGGTGAAACCCCATCTCTACTAGAAATACAAAAAAATTAGCCGGGTGTGGTGGTAGGCGCCTGTAGTCCCAGCTACTTGGGAGGCTGAGGCAGGAGAATGACATGAACCCGGGAGGCGGAGCTTGCAGTGAGCTGAGATAGCACCACTGCACTTCAGCCTGGGTGACAGAGCAAGACTCCGTCTCAAAAAAAAAAAAAAAGAACAGACAAGGTTTCTTGTCTTCTGGAGTTTTGAGATCAACCTAAAAATGTTTATCTGTTTATTCAGCAAATGTGCTTTGGTGTTTCTTCTACTCTGGACCTAAGGCCTCATTCTTCATGAAAAGACTCTCTTAACTAGAGGCCAGTATCTTATGTCCACTCTGTTCTGGGCTGTAAGACACCCAGGGTCTTCCCCTCACTTTTTCCTGCATTTTCCTTTCCCTTGACTGTTCTGGGTCACGGCAGATCAGTGACTCTCATCCATGGGCAACTTTGCCCCAAGGGGGACACTGACAATGTCTGGAGACTTCTTTGGTATCCATGACTTGACACTGGGGAGGTAAAAGGGGATTGCTAATGGGCTGAGGCCACATATGCTGCTAAATGTCCTACAGTGTACAGTTTTATAATTTTATAATGTATCATTTTACTATTTAACAGAGACAGGGTCTTCCTATGGTGCCCAGGCTGGTCTCAAACTCCTGGGCTCAAGTGATCCTCCTGCTTCAGCCTTCCAAAGTGCTGGGATTAAAGGTGCCCCTGGCCAATGTCTTACAATATACAGAACAGCATTCCCCATGGAGAATTATCTGTGAACAGTTCCCAGGTTGAGGAACTCTGTGATAGAATAACAGTTTCTGGACCAGTAATTAAGGGAAAGATGGAGGGTAGTCAGCTACTCCTTAAGGCTCATAGGGTGATACTCTTCTGGTCCCATCTAGTTATACCCAAGTCACCAGGCCCAGGGGTTCCACAGAGTAGTTGGAAGCTAAGACCTTATTGCACCAAATAAAACCTTTTTTTTCTCTCCCAGTAGCAATCAATTTGTATCTCACCTTTACTCACCTGCCAGAGAAGAATGCATCCAGACAGAGCTTCCAGGGGTTCAGGATCCTGCCAATAGATTTTCGCATTTTTCTTTTAATGAGCTTTCCCGGTTTGAAAGAACCTGCCAATAGATGTGCCTCTTGGAACAAATTGAATAGTCAAGAAACACGCTGGCCAATGTAAACAAAAAATAAAACTCTAAGTGCCCCAACAATCTAAGTGAACCCTTCCTTTTGGCCAAGGACATTCCAAAGTTAACCTAAAAAACTAGTCCAGGCCATGATGAAAAGTGGGGGTCAAACATGACTCTATCCCTCCTCCCTTTGGAATTCATTATACCCTTCTCTCATTGGAAAATATCTTCAATATTCCTGCTAACATCACAGTGGGTGTACACCCTGGGATATTATGCAGAATACATCTCTGATATTCCTGCTAATATCACAATGTGTATACACCTACACCCTGTGATATTTTGCAGGATATATCTTCAATATTCTTGCTAATATCACAATGGGTGTACATCCTGTGATATTTTGCAGAATATATTTTCTATATTTCTGCTAATATCACAGTGGGTGTACACCCTGTGATATTATGCAAAATGTATCTTCTATTTTCCTGCTAATATCACAGTGGGTTTACACCCTATGATATTATACAGAATATATCTTCGATATTCCTACTAATATCACAGTGAGTGTATACAGTGTGTGTGCACTCTGTGATATTATGCAGAATATATCTTTGATATTCATGCTAACATCAGCTTGGGTGTACACCCTGTGACATTATCCAGAATATATCTTCAATATTCCTGCCAGTATTACAGTGGGTGTACACCCTGCAATGTTACGCAGAATGTATCTTTGACATTCCTGCTAATATGCCAGTGGGTGTACACCCTGTGTGTGAACCTGGTGATATTATGCAGAATGTATCTTCGATATTCCTGCTAATATCACAGTTTGTGTAAACCCTGTGACGTTATGCAGAATATATCTTCGATATTCCTGCTAATATCACAGTGGGTGTACACCCTGTGTGTACACCTTGTGATATTATGCAGAATATATCTTGAATATTCCTGCTAATATTATAGTGGGTGCACACCCTGTGATATAATGCAGAATACACCTTCGGTATTCCTGCTAACATCACAGTGGGTGTACACCCTGTGATATTATGCAG
>NW_026652284.1:73783844-73842471 GCF_009828535.3 Hylobates moloch
CTGCTAACATCACAGTGGGTGTACACCCTGTGATATTATGCAGAATATATTTCTGATATTCCTGCTAATATTACAGTGGATGTACACCCTTTGATACAGAATATATCTTTGATATTCCTGCTAATGGAACCGTGGATGTACACCCTGTGTGTATACTGGGTGATATTATGCAGAATATATTTTTGATATTCTTGCTAATATCATCCATATTCCTGCTAATATGGATGTATCATATCTGTAATATGCAGAATGTATCATCCATATTCCTACCAATATCACAGTGGGTGTACACCCTGTAATACTATGCAGAATATGTCTCTCATATTCCTGCTAATATCGCAGTGGGTGTACAGCCTGTGGTATTATTCAGAATATATCTTCAATATTCCTGCTGATGTCACAGTGGATGTACACTCCATGATTTTATGCAGAATATATCTTTGATATTTCTGCTAATGTCACAGTGGGTGTACACCAGGTGGTATTATGCAGAATATACCTTCAATATTCATGCTAATATCACTGTGGGTGTACACTCTGTGATATTATGCAGAATATATGTTTGATACTCCTGTTAATATCACATTGGTTGTACACACCCAGTGTGTAAAGAATATATCTTCAATATTCCTGCTAATATCACAGTGTTTGTACACCCACTGTGATATTATGCAGAAAATTGATATTCCTGCTAATATCATAGTGGTTGCACACCCTATGATATTATGCAGAATATATCTTTGACATTCCTGCTCATATCACAGTGGATGTACACCCTGTGATATTATTCAGAATATCTTTGATATTCCTGCTAATACCACAGTTGGTGTAAACCCTGTGTGTACACCCTGTGAAATTATTCAGAATATCTTGGAGAGATATTTTTGCTAACATCACACAATGTGTACAAACAAGGTGTACACCCACTGATATTAGTCAGAATATCTTGGATAGATACTCCTGCTAATATCACAGTGGGTGTCCATGTGTGTACACCTGGTGACATTAGTCTGAATATCTTGGATAGATACTCCTGCTAATATCACAGTGGGTGTACACCTTGTGTGTACCCTCGATGATATTAGCCAAAATATCTTGGATAGATACTCCTGCTAATATCACAGTGATAGTACACCCTGTGTGTACACCCTGTGATATTATTCAGCATATCTTCGATATTCCTAATATCACTGTGAGATAATTGATAAACACCTGAGCAATATTTCTTTCATTCTTATCACAGTGAGTAAACACTCTGTGTAAATACTGTGAGATGATTGATAAACATCCAAGCGATACTTCTTTCATTCATATCACAGTGAGTAAACATTCTGTATAAACACCATGAGACGATTGATAAACATCTGAGTGAATTTATTTCATTCATCTCACAGTTTGTAAACAGTCCATGTTAACACTGTGAGATGATATGACTATTGGAGAGATATTGCATTAGTATCACAGTGTGTAAACACTGTGATATGATATGAATATCAGAAGGATATTTTATTAATATCACAGTATATAAACACTGTGATATGATGAACATCCGAGTGATGTCTCATTAATATCACAGTGTGTACACACTCTCTGTACACCCTATGATATGATGAATATCAGAGTGATATTTCTTTAATATCACAGTGTGTAAACACTGTGATATGATGAATATCGGAGCAATATTTCATTCACACTGTGTGTACACACTATGATACTTCATTAATATCAGTGTGTAAACACTGTGATATGATGAATATTGGAGCAATATTTCATTCACACTGTGTGTACACACTATGATACTTCATTAATATCAATGTGTACACACTGTGATATGATGATTATCAGACCGATATTTTGAGTCTCTGTACATTCTGTGTACATGCTGTGATAGAATGAAATATCGCTATGATATTCATCATATCACAGTGTGTACACAGAAGATGAATATCAGAGCTACAGTTCATTAATTATTATCACAGTGTGTACACACTCTATGTAACCAGTGTGAAATGATGAATATCAGAGTGATATTTCATTACTATCACAATGTGTACATACTGTGATATGATGAATATCAGAGCAATATTTCATTAATATCACAGTGTATACACACTGTGATATGTACACACAAATACACAGGGTACACACTGTGATATGATAAATATCAGAGCAATATTTTATTAATATCACCGTGTGTAAACTCTCTGTGTAAACACTGTGATATGATATATATCAGAGCGATATTTCATTAATATCACAGTTTGTAAACTGTGTAAACACTGTGATATGATTACTATCATCAGACAGATATATCATTAATGTCACAGTGTGTAAACACTGTGATATGATAACTATCATCAGAAAGATATTTCGTTAATATCACAGTGTGTAAACTCTGGATATTATAAATATCTGAGTGATATCTCATTAATATCACATTATGTGAACATTGTGTGTAAACTTTGGCTATTATAATTATCAGAGCGATATTTCATTAATATCACAGTGTCTCAACACTGTGTGTAAACCTTGGATATTATAAATTTCAGAGTGATATTCCATTAATATCACAGTGTGTAAACTCTGTGTGTAAACCCTGGATATTATAAATATTAGAGCAATATTCCATTAATATCACAGTGTGTAAACACTGTGCATAAGTACTGGATATTATAAATATCAGAATGACATTTAATTAATATCACAGTGTGTAAACACTGCGTGTAATTACAAATACCAGAGCAATATGTCATCAATATCACAGTGTGTAAACACTGGATATTATAAATATCAGAATGATATATCACCAATATCACAGTGTGTAAACACTGTGCTTAATTACAAATATCAGAGCGATATATCACAGTGTGAAAACACTGTGCATAATTAAAAATATCAGAGTGATATGTCATCAATATCACAGTGTGTAAACACTGTGCGTAATTACAAGTATCAGAGCGATATGTCATCCGTATCACAGTGTGTAAATACTGCATATAATTACAAATATCAGAGCGATATGTCATCAATATCACAGTGCGTAAACGCTGCGTGTAATTACAAATATCAGAGCGATATATTGTCAATATCACAGTGTGTAAACACTGCGTGTAATTACAAATATCAGAGCTATATGTCATCAGTATCACAGTGTGTAAATACTGCGTGTAATTACAAATATCAGAGCAACATATCACCAGTATCACAGTGTGTAAACACTGTGCATAATTACAAATATCAGAGCGATATGTCAATATCACAGTATGTAAACATTGTGTGTAATTACAAATATCAGAGCGATATGTCGTGAATATCACAGTGTGTTAACACTGCACGTAATTACAAATATCATAGTGATATGTCACCAATATCACAGCGTGTAAATACTGCGTGTAATTACAAATATCAGAGCAATATGTCATCAATATCAGTGTGTAAATACTGCACGTAATGACAAATATCATAGCGATATGTCACCAATATCACAGTGTGTAAACACTGCATGTAATTACAAATATCAGAGCAATATGTCGTCAGTATCACAGCGTGTAAACACTGTGCATAATTACAAATATCAGAGCGATATGTCATCCGTATCACAGTGTGTAAACACTGCACGTAATTACAAATATAGCGATATGTCACCAATATCACAGTGTGTAAACACTGCGTGTAATTACAAATATCAGAGCGATATGTTGTCAGTATCACAGTGTGTAAACACTGCACGTAATTACAAATGTCAGAGCAATATGTCACCAGTATCACAGTGTGTAAACCATGCATGTAATTACAAATATCAGAGCGATATGTCATCAGTATCACAGTGTGTGAACACTGCACGTAATTACAAATATCAGAGCGATATGTCACAACATCACAGTGTATAAAAGCAGCACGTAATTACAAATATCAGAGCGATATGTCGTCAATATCACAGTGTGTAAATACTGCGCGTAATTACAAATATCAGAGCGATATGTCATCAATATCACAGTGTGTAAACACTGCACGTAATTACAAATATCAGAGCGATATATTGTCAATATCACAGTGTGTAAACACCACGTGTAATTACAAATAACAGAGCGATATATTGCGAGTATCAGTGTGTAAACACTGAGTGTGATTACAAATATCAGAGCGATATATTGTCAGTATCACAGTGTGTAAACACTGGGCATAATTATAAATATCAGAGCCATACATTGCCACTATTACAGTGCGTAAACACTGTGTGTAATTACAAATATCAGAGTGATATGTCAGCAATATCACAGTGTGTAAACACTGCACATAATTATAAATATCATAGTGATACGTCACCAATGCACGTAATTACAAATATCAGAGCGATATGTCAGCAATATCATGGTGTGTAAACACTGCACATAATTATACATATCATAGTGACATGTCACCAATATCACAGTGTGTAAACACTGTGTGTAATTACAAATATCAGAGCGATATGTCAGCAATATCATGGTGCGTAAAGACTGCACATAATTATAAATATCATAGTGATATGTCACCAATATCACAGTGTGTAAACACTGCACGTAATTACAAATATCAGAGCGATATATTGTCAACATCACTGTGTGTAAACACTGCGTGTAATTACAAATAACAGAGCGATATATTGCGAGTATCACAGTGTGTAAACACTGAGTGTGATTACAAATATCAGAGCGATATATTGTCAGTATCACAGTGTGTAAACACTGGGCATAATTATAAATATCAGAGCGATATATTGTCAGTATCACAGTGTGTAAACACTGGGCATAATTACAAATATCAGAGCCATACATCGCCACTATCACAGTGTGTAAACACTGTGTGTAATTACAAATATCAGAGTGATACATCAGCAATATCACAGTGCGTAAACACTGTGTGTAATTACAAATATCAGAGTGATATGTCAGCAATATCACGGTGCGTAAACACTGCACATAATTATAAATATCATAGTGATATGTCACCAATATCACAGTGTGTAAACACTGCACGTGATTACAAATATCAGAGCGATATGTCGTCAGTTTCACAGTGTGTAAACACTGCGCATAATTACAAATATCAGAGCGAAGGAGTGATGTATCGCCAATATCACAGTGTGTAAACACTGTGTGTAATTACAAATATCAGAGCGATATACTGTCAATATTATGGTGTGTAAACACTGTGCATAATTACAAATTTCAGAGTGAGGGAGCAATGTATCGCCAATATCACTGTGTGTAAACACTACGTGTAATTACAAATATCAGAGCGATATGTCATCAATATCACAATGTGTAAACACTGAATATTGTAAATATCAGAGTGATATTTCATTAATATCACAGTGTGTTTTCACTGGATATTAGAATATCAGGGTGATATTTTATTAATTTTTTTCATTAAATTATTTAAGTGATGTAAAGAATTTAGGGCATTTATCACCTCCCATAGATATTCGGGTGCTAATTAATACTAACTAAGAACCTGAACTTCTAGATCAGACTGCCTGGGTTCAAATTCCAGTTGTACCATGTGTGACCTCGGTCAAGTTGCTGAACCTCTCTTCTCTTCATTTCCTAATCTGTATAACGAGAACGATATGATTAATATCTACCCCATGTGGCTATTATGACCAGCATGAGAATTAAATGAGCTCAGAAAGTGCCTAGACTATTTGGCTCAACTGTTAGATTTTACTGGATACTGTACTTAGAAAGCAACAATGGGGGGACTCCAAGTTGCCCACCATGACACAGTGCTCCTCATTATTTTTCTTTTGTTGTAGCACCTCTTTCCTTCTAATATACTGTAGAATTGAATTGTTTATTACATCTATGATTTTTTGCCTGCATTCATCACTCCAAGAGTACAGGGATCTTTGTTTTGTTTACGGACACATGCCAAGCAGTTTATCAGAGTCTGGCACATAGTAGGTGCTTAACAAATATTTGGTACTGAATAAATTTGCTGTCATTATTTCCCTGACATTCATAGAAACTTCAACTCTTAAAACTGCCAGAAATTTTAAAGGGCAGCACATTCATTCAATAACCTCGTGTCAAAGATGTATTCTGTGATTAGTGTACAAGGCACCTGGTATACAAAATGACTAATGCATGATTTGTGATCAAGAAGCAAACCAAGCTCAAAAATGAAGCATTTCAATACAATAAACAGTAATAGATTTAAGAACAAAATGAGGATTGAAAAGGAGAGAGTATAAATCTCTCCAGGAGAGTCAGAGACGACTGAGCTGGGATAAGAGGTATTCCCCAGGCAGAGAGTGCAGGGTACAGACAAACAGAGCAACAGCATGAAGCAGAACCAGGAAAGAACACAGTGTGTCTGGGAGACACATAGCAGTGTAGGGTGCTCGTGATGGGGAAGATTTATTACTGTGATTATTGGCTGAGATGGCCTCAGTTTTGCAAGGACCATGTTTGCGATTATAGGCATTAACAAAGATTGGTTTGGTTTGGTTTCAATCAGGCATGACTAAATACTGAGAAATGGGGTATCAGTGAGGGGCTGGGACCATGCAAACAGAGGCCAGACTGTCAGCAGCAGGTATGCAAGATCAGAACTCAGCAAATACAAAGAAATCAGAGTCAGAGGAAATCCTGGGCAAGAGATCAAGGAGATGACAATGGCTCTCTTTTGTGTGGGGGTCTAAAGAAATATAAAAGTGTTTTATGAAAGAAAAAAGAAAAAATTTTGGGTCTGTCAGAACAACCAGACTGGCCAAAGCTGGGATAACTTCAGAAGAAAAGCAGAGGAGCCTTGGGCCAGAGGAAAGCCTAGCTAAGTAGCCCCACAAGAGCAACGGCATTGAGGAGGATTTCCTGTTAATCCAGCACCACCCCCACTGTTATGGCTGGATATTATCATAATCTTGTTTTATATTTTTTAATACTTACATCACCTAGTTATCTAACTATAACTCATTTCCACAATGTGAATACAATTTTTCTCAATAAATCATTTTGACATCTCTGAAATCTCAAGTTAAACAGTCTCTCCTATTATTAAAAAGAGGAGCCTGAACTGAGTGAACTTATCATTGCAGTCACAATCTTAGTGTCCAGAGAGAGCAAACCAGCAAACTTCAGACTATCCCTGACTAGGCGTAGTACTACCCCCTTCAAAGGCCCGGCAACGCACTGAAAGCCAGGTGAGCCTGCTGACAACACAGTAACAAGGCCAGAGTTTATTGAATCACAGAATAATTCAATGGTAGGCTAGCACTGGGCTTTAATGAGCATCGCGTCCAGCCTTCTCTGGGAACCTTATGATGTTCATTACCCGGCTAACTAGTAACTCTTACTACACTGCCACCTTGTCTCGAGCAAGACAAGGCAGTTGCTTTAGTGAGTTCAGGAAAATGAAAAAAATTTTAAAAACTTCAAACTTCAAACCAGTTACTTTGTATACAAAATAATGAATTGGTTGATTAATTTTTCCATCTGTATAATTGCTTTTCTTGGCACAGAATGAATCTATAATATGATCATTTTCATAGGAAAATGGAATGGATCATATTAAAAATCATGTTTATATATATCCTGGATGATCTTTATGCCAAGTTTCTTAAAGGTGGGGCATTTCAACAAACATACCATTGAGAATATTTTCAGGTTTACAACTGCAAAATGGTGTACGTAGTTTGCAATTATTTCCTATTCTTCTAAAACTAGTAAAAGTTGTATAACGCAGATAGTAGCATACAGGGCCAAGCACAATATCTTGTAAAGAGCCGAATAGTAACTATTTTCTGGTTTTCAACCCATATGGTCTCTATAGCAACTGCTCAACTCAGCCATCACAGCACAAAACCAACCGTGGACAATATGTCAGTGAAGAGGCTGTGTTCAAATAAAACTTTATTTACAAAAACAGGCAGCAACTGGATTGTTTGCCAACTCCTAATCTAGATCATGTGTCATGTTTTTCTGTCTTAACAATATATTTTTTTTTATTTTTTATTTTTTGAGACAGAGTCTCGCTCTGTCGCCCAGGCTGGAGTGCAGTGGCGCGATCTCAGCTCACTGCAAGCTCCGCCTTCCAAGTTCACGCCATTCTCCTACAGGCGCCTGCCACTACGCCCGCTAATTTTTTTGTGTTTTTAATAGAGATGGGGTTTCACCGTGTTAGCCAGGATGGTCGCAATCTCCTGACCTCGTGATCTGCCCGCCTCGGCCTCCCAAAGTGCTGGGATTACAGGCGTGAGCCACCGTGCCCGGCCTGTCTTAACAATATATCTAAAAGTAAATTTTATATCAGGACATCAGAGACGTCTCATTTTTAAAGGAATATATAGTAATACTATATGGATGTATCATGATTTATTTAGCCAATCCTATAATGATGGATGTTTTGGTTGTTTTCCAGTTTTTTGCTATTATAAATATTTGCTGCAGTGAATTACATTTTACATATTTCTGTGTTCACATGTATGAACAATATATATGTTGTTTTTTGTTTTTTGTTTCAGAGACGGGGTCTTGGCAGGGCACGGTGGCTTACGTGTGTAATCCCAACACTTTGGGAGGCCAAAGTGTGCGGATTGCTTGAGTCCAGGAGTTCCAGATCAGCCTGGCCAACGTGGTGAAACCCTGTCTCTACTAAAAAATACAAAAATTAGCCAGGCATGGTGGCTCGCACCTGTAGTCCCAGCTATTCAGAAGGCTGAGGTGGGAGGATTTCTAGAGCCCGGGAGGCAGAGATTGCAGGGAGCCAAGCTCTTTGCCACTGCACTCCAGCCTAGGTGACAGAGAGAGACCCCATCACAAAAAAACGAAAAAAGAGATGGGGTCTCCTTCTGTCACCCAGGCTGAAGTGCAGTGATGCAATCACAACTCACTCCACCCTTGAACCCCTGGACTCGAGTGATCCTCCCACCTCAGTCTCCCAAATATTGGACCACGCAATAGCCACTAGCCACACATGGATATTGAGCACTTCAAATTTGGATAGTGCTCAACAGGCAGCACCATGCCGGGCTTTTTTTTTTTTTTTCTGTAGAGACAAGGATGCACTATGTTATCTAGGCTGGTCTCAAACTCCTGGCCTCGAGCGATCCTCCCATCTCAGCCTCCTAAAGTCTTAGCATTATAGGCATGAGCCAGCCAAATATGCATGCTGAATAAATTCATAAAATTGCAAGCATACAAGTTTCATCAATATTGCCAAATTTCCCTCCAATTTTCATACCCCTCCAACCATGTGTGAGAAAAAATGTTCTAGTTCCACATGGCACTATGTTGGTATAGAAGAAAATTTGAGATCCAACTTTATTATTTTACAGTTCCACATATGAGTGCTCAGTTGTCCCAAGATAATTTATTAATTATATTGTCTTCACCCACTAATTTAAAACGTTATCTTATTAAAGGCTTCTACCTTTTATAGCAGCCAAGAAAAATGTTCCCTATTGACGTATTTAATAAAGAATTTAAAATCTGAATGTCAGGTTGGGTGCGGTGGCTCACGCTTGTAATCCCAGGACTTTGCAAGGCCAAGGCAGGTGGATCACGAGGTCAGGAGTTCGAGACGAGTCTGGCCAACATAGTGAAACCCCGTCTCTACTAAAAATGCAAAAAATTAGCTGGGCATGGTGGCATGCACCTGTAATCCCAGCTACTTGGGAGGCTGAGGCAGGAGAATCACGTGAACCTGGGAGGTGGAGGTTGCCGTGAGCCGAGATCGCACCATTGCACTCCAGCCTGGGAGACAGTGTGAGACTCTGTCTCAAAAAAAAAAAAAAAAAAAAAATCTGAATGTCATTTTCACCAAGGCTACCTTTCTTCTTCCCCTACTCAAATCTAGGAGTGAGCAATTTTATTTTGAAGTTGTATTATATCAATCTATATAAGGGATATGGAAATCAATTTAGATAAACATATTATCCATGATCTAATTTTGAAAACATCACAATTAGCTGTTGATACCATAAGCATGAGAAGCAAGTAGTTACATGTGTATTTTTTTATTAAAGTACTACTATGTTGTCCTATCCATCTCCAAAATGCTGCAGTTCTATGTAAAGATTTGTACACACAACCCTGAGATTATGTCAAAGTCAGGTGGAGAGAAGAAACCCTTCTCTGGGTCATTTGCCCTATGGCAGCTGATACTGAATAATGCAAAGCACAAAGATGACGGATTATCAAGGGTCATTCTATATCTGCATTGTCCATTATACATACTGAATATTAGACCACGCAGTAACCAGTAGGCACATGCAGATACTGAGCACTTGAAATTTGGATAGTCAAAATTGAAATGGGCTGTAAAATACACACCAAATTCATAAGACAGTATGAAAAAATAATATATCTCAATAATTTTATATTGTTTACATTTTGAAATGCTAAACTTTTTGATATATTTATTAGCTAAAATGTATTATCAAAATTAATTTGACTCTTTTTTTGTAATATGACTACTATAAAATTTATAACTACAATCATGGTTCATGTTATAGTTCTATCAGACAGAGCTATTGTTTTTTTTCTTTTCAACTTTTATTTTAGGTTCAGCAGGTACATGCGCAGGTTTGTTACATGGGTAAGTTGTGTGTAACAGAGGTTTGGGGTCCAGATAATCTTTTATTTTAGGTTCAGCAGGTACATGTGCAGGTTTGTTACATGGGTAAATTGTGTGTAACAGAGGTTTGGGGTACAGATAATTTTGTCATCCAGGTAATCAGCATAGTACTCAATAGCTGGTTTTCCATCCTCACCCTCCTCCTATCCTCCATCCTCAGATAGGCCCTGGTGTCTATTATCCCTTTCTTTGTGTCCATGTTTAGCTCCCACTTATGAGCGAGAACATGCGGCATTTCGTTTTTTGTTTCTGCATTAATTTGCTTAGGATAATGACCTCCACCACCATCCATGTTGCTGCAAAAGACATTATTTCATTTGTTTTTGTAGCTGTGTAATATTCTGTGGTGTATATGTACCACAGTTTCTTTATCCAGTCCACCACTGATGGGCATCTAGGTTGATTCCATGTCTTTGCTATTGTGAATAGTGCTGCAATGAATATTCGTGTGCATGTGTCTTTATGGTAGAATGATTTCTGTTGCTTTGGGTATACGCCCAGTAATGGGATTGCTGAGTCAAATGGTAGTTCCATTTTAAGTTCTTTGAGAAATTTCCAGACTGCTTTCCACGGTGGCTGAGCTAATTTACATTCCCACCAGCAGTGTATAAGTGTTCCCTTTCTCCACAACCTTGCCAGCATCTCAGACAGAGCTATTTTACATGATTCACACCAACAGAAATTGGAACTTCAGTATATGGCTTAGAGGATTAGCTGTGACTTCCTAAAAGTTCCTAAAGCTTCCTAAAAGTTCAGCATGGATAGTGGAAATCACAATGCACTAGGAGGAAAGAGTATCATTCACCCCGCAAATACAGATTGAGTACCAGTTACTGCCAGGAAGAGGCTTGGCATTGAATCAGGGTTATAGAGTCCTAGATGACCACATAGCCTGGACCTGGTTGAGGCATTAAACTTCTCTGAGCCTCAAGGCCTCATCTCTAAAATTGGCTTCTGCTCAAAGAGAAGGAATTGGAATGGATGCACTCCTGAAATTGTTTTCTACATTAAGATCTATGATTCTGTACATACTTCAATTTCATAATCAAGGTCTCTAACTGAATATAAAACTACATCAGAAAAGCTTATATCATAAGCTGATATACCACATTTGTACACATAATTTACTATGAGCATTTTCTCTCAGCACGTAAATATATTTTCTTAGTATTTAAAACATTTAAAGCAATAAGATTCTGTCATCAATGGTAAGCTAAAAAGAGAGATACAATTAAATAATCTACATGCCATATTTTGACATCAGTTTTATTTGGGGGCACATAGACTTTTATCTTCATTCATTTATTCAATGCTTAGTTAATGAGCATAAGGCAAAGTGCCATGTAGGATAAAACATCTATAAACGTGGTCCCTATTCATGAATGATTTATTTCTGTGAAGCTTCCCCAACATCCCTGACTAGAGTTACTCCTGAGGGTAGATTTAGTTACTTCACTGTCCATGCTTCCATTATAGCACTCAACAATGCTATTGTCATTTTTCTGTTACATTTTTGCTTCATCTCTAGGCTATAATCTCATTAGCAAAGGAATTATCTTATTCATCTTTCAACCTAGAACTTCATATATATCTGCCATATAGGACAAGCTCATTAGAGACTTGACATGAGACTATTACAATCACCAATAAGAACTATTGGCCACGACCAGGCATGGTGGCTCACCCCTGTAATCCCAGCACTTTGGGAGGCCGAGGCAGGAGGATCACTTGAGGCCAGGAGTTTGGGACCAGCCTGGCCAACATGGTGAAATCCCATCTCTACTAAAAAAATACAAAAATTAGCAGGGTGGGGTGGCAAATGCTTGTAATCCCAGCTACTTGGGCGGCTGAGGTAGGAGGATTGTTTGAGCCCAGGAGGTGGAGGTTGCAGTGAGCCAAGATCCCACCACTGCTCTCCAGCCTAGAAAACAGAGCAAGACTCTGTCTCAAGAAAAAAAAATTTGCCATCACCAATAACGGAGAGATGGACAACATGTGCCTCCAGATGTGATATCCTGAGAATGGCACAATATTAACTATGCAGAACCCCGGCCAAGAATGCATAACTCCAACTTATTGTAAGAAAACATCAGACAAGGACAAAATGATGAAAATTCTACCGTATAAATTTCTTTCTTAGAAAGTCAGTTGGGGAGGATAGAAACTATATTTTTATAAAATATCAATGACATAAAAGACAAAGAAAGGCTGTGAAAATGTTTCATATTAAAAGAGGATGAAGAGACATGACAAATGCAATAACTTGCCCTAGACTGGATTTTTTTTGCTGGAGGGGAAAAATGCTATCAAGAACATAATTAGGTCCGTGAACAAAATTGGGATATGAATGGTAGATTAAAGTATTGCATTTTAGATGAGATATATGCATCCAAAAAAAGAAAAAGTATATTTTTTAAAAGTATTATACCAATGTAAACTTATAAAATTGATAGGTTCATTGAGGTTATGCAAGAATATTCCTTTTCTTATAAAATATACATGGAAATACTTAGGAGAAGAGGACTATAATATTTGTAACCTTCAAATGGTTCCGTAAAAAATTACACACACAACACACACACACACACACACACACACAGAGCTATGCATGCATACACATAGAGAGCAAATGATAAAGCAAGTGGGGTAAAATGTTAGCAATTCAGGAACCTAGGTGAAGGGTGTATGTTCCTTGTATTGTTTTTTATACTTGCAACTTTAGTTAAGTTTGAAATTATTTTCAAATAAATTGTTTTTAAAAGGAACCAGAAATCATGTATTTTAAAAGATGCTCAACTTCACTACTATTCAAAGAAATGTGAATTAAAATATGAGAGAGTGGGCCAAGCAAGGTGGCTCACACCCATAATCCCAGAACTTTGGGAAGCAGAGGATCACTTGAGCCCAGGAGTTCAAGAACAGCCTGGCAATATAGTGAGACCCCATCTCTAAAGATGATAGATAGATAGATAGATAGATAGATAGATAGATAGATAGATAGATGATAGATAGATAGATAGATAGATAGATAGATAGATAGATAGATAGATAGACACATACATACACACACACACACACACACACACACACACACACACGGTAAAACCACATCCCTCCAAAAAAAAATACATATATACAAAAATTAGCTGAGCATAGTGGCAAGTGCCTGTAGTCCCAGTCACTCAGGAGGCTGAGATGAGAGAATAGATTGAGCCTGGGAGGTCAAGCCTGTAGTAAACTGTGATGGCACCACTGCATTGCAGTCTAGAACACAGAGTGAGATCCTATCTCAAAAAAATTACAATTAAATTTTTTTTAAAAATTCTAGCCAATAGAAATGAAATATTAATGTAAAAAATGACCACAATAATACAGTGGCTGGTAGAGTAGCCATGTTGCCCGTTTGGCAGACAGTTCTTTGAGGTACCAGGATATTGTGCAGAAGAGGGTCTTAACAGGGCAGACCAAAGAGCCAGAGCTGGTAAGCCACATAGCAGTGGTCAGTGGAATGACTCACAATGAAGTAATCTGGGCTGTGAAGTCCAGAAGATCAGGGACTTTGACAATAGACAACTTTTGGAAAGCCAAGCAGAGGAGACTCTTCCAAAGTTGTGGAAAGGGGATGTGATAGTGGAAGAATTTGTTGCGTGCTGACCTTCAATATATGATCTCTGACCTGGCAAGGTGGCTCAGGCCGATAATCCTGACCCTTTGGGAGGCCAAGGTGGGTGGATCTCTTGAGCTCAGAAGTTCGAGGCCAGCCTGAGCAACATGGCAAAACCCCATCTCTACAAAAATTAGCTGGGAGTGGTGGTGGTGCATACCTGTAGGATCAGCTACTGGGGAGGCTGAGGTGTGAAGACCGCTTGAGCCCAAGAGGTCAAGGTTGCAGTGAGCCATGATCTCCACTATGCTCCAGCCTGGGAGACACAGTGAAACCCTGCCTCAAAAAAATATATATATATGATCTCTAAGTAGCCTTGTCTATTGTACACAATCTCATTTTATGTGCATACATTCTGAAAAGAAACAAATAAAATTGTGCAATACTTTTTAAAAGAAATGTCTATGTAGGCACCAACTAGCTCATTGTTGACAGTGGAGTATGTATCCATTGTAAGAGCTTATAGAAGCATGAAGTCAGAATTCACCAATGCCTATCATACAAATAGGAAGGTGTACTAATTCTCTAGATGTCTTTCTTCATCAAATAACAATAATGATAGAGGCAAAGAATCCATGCCAGAGTGGCTGAGTTTGAGTCTACATAATGAAGACTCTTGGATATTTTGTACACAAGGACTGGATACAGAATCCAACAACCTGCTAGCTGAAAGTGGATTTGCTGATTTCCCATATCTTTCAGTGTATCCACTTTCAGTTACATGCCATCTTTCTGTGCCCTTGCTATGGTTTGAATGTGTCCCTCAAAGTTCATGTGTTAGAAACTTGATCTCCAATATGATGGTGTTGGGAGGTGGGGCTTGATGGGAAGTGTTTGGGACATGGAGGGAGCACCATCCTCATGAATGGATTGATGTCATTATGTCATGAGTGGGTTCGTTATCACAGGAGTGGGTTCTTTACAAGAGGGCAAGTTCAGCCCCCTTTTCTCTTTCTCTATCACTCTCTCACCTTCCACCATAGGATGACACAGCAAGAAGGCCCTCATCAGATGCCAGCACTTGCTTTTGAACTTCTCAGCCTTCAGAACTGTGAGAAATAAGTTTCTGCTCATTATAAAATACCCAGTGTCAGATACTACGTTATAGCAACAGAAAACAGACTAAGACACCCCCATCATGGCATTGACCATACTTCGAAAAGCAGGAAGCCTGTTTAAGGAATCTACAATTTGGTAGGTGCACCAGAAAATACTATTGTCCATGTCAGATTCATTCTTCTCTTCTTTATTAATAGGACCCCAATTTTATTCAGATAAACAATGTTCTCTGCTAAAAGACCACATTTCTTAGCTTTCCTTGCAGCCAAATGTGACCATGTGGCTAATTTTGGCCAAGCATATGTAAGCTGAGGTTGTGTGGGACTTTTAAAAGACTCCTTTAAAAGACCTTTAGGGAACACCCTTTTTGCTCTTAGCCTTTCCAAAAATTGGTGGAAACCAGAATTCTATATGTAATGGTATCTCTCTGCAAAACAGAAAGAAGTCTACATTCTAGAACTCTGTGGAGCCTACATAAAAGACGCAATGCCTACCTGTGTAAATCTTTGATATGAGAGAAAAATAAATTTTGATCTTGTGTGAGGCACTTGCATCCCTGTTATCTGCTGTTGAATGCAATTCCCAAAGAAGGAATGCCAGAATATTATCTACTTAAAAAATGAAAACTTTTCTCAAGGCAGACCTGACAACACAGAGCTAGCTGGGTGTCCAAAGTGACCAGAAGTTCAGTGCCTGTTTCCACTGTTTCTAACAACTCCAGCATTCCTGGAGCAAAATGTGCAAAAATGAAAATCAGGATAGGGTCAAAAACACTTTTGTGATTGAGGATTTTAGTCTTATTTCTAGGCCTATACTTTAGAGAACCATCTGTGAGACTAATGGGAGAGAAAGAAATTATACATGGGGCCCCAAATTATCAGGGAAGGGATATATTACTAAACCAATGGTACTGGGGGAAATTACCATTTAGAGATATCATATAACACTGTTCCCTCCCAACTTACAACAAAATAACTTTTGGATGGATTTAAAAGTTAATTGCATAAAACAAAACCTTACAAATGCTATAGGGGAGAAAAAGTGAACATTTAACTGATATCAATTTGGAACAGCATTTTCAAAATATAAAAGGCAAACTACAACAGAAAATATTACCACTAAAATGGACTGCATCAATTTAATAATCTGCTAGTTTGAAAGCATAAATTTAAGAGGCAAATTACAAACTGGACAAAATATTTTAGCAAATATGTGTTCAACAAAAATTTATTGACCATCTAGTACATATAAGAACTGCCCAGTGCAGGCACAGTGGCTCATGCCTGTAATCCCAACACTTTGGGAAGCTGAGACAGAAGGATTACTTGAGGTCAGGAGTTTGAGACCAGCCTGAGCAACATAGTGAGGCCCCACCTCCACAAAAAATACAAAAATTAGCTGGGTTTGGTAGCACCAGCCTACAGTCCTAGCTACTGGGGAGGTTGAGGCGGTAGGATTGCTTGAGCCCAGGAGTTCAAGACTGCAATGAGCCATAATCACACCACTGCACTCCACCCTAGACAACAGAGCAAGATCCTGTCTCCAGAAAAAAAAAAAAAGACACTGGAGACTACCAGAAGGAAGGAGGGAGAGAGGAGAAGAAAGAGTTGAAAAACTACTTAATGGGTACTATGCTAGCTACCTGGGTGAGGGGTTCAGTCATACTCCATACCTCAGCATCATGCAATATAACTTTGTAACAAACCTGCAAATGTACCCCCAGAATCTAACTAAAAGTTGAAAAAGGAAAAAAAAAGTGCCCTAGTTCCTGGGCATCCAGTGGTGAACAGTGCAGCCACATCTGCAGAGATGCAATCTACAATCTTAGAGAGTGACAGGCACAAATAGTGCTCATTACCAAAAAGTATTTACTTAGAACTGTGATCAGTGCTACAGAGGAGAATTATGACCTATCAGATACAGAATGATTAACAGTGGTTCTACACCTCCCAGGGTTTTTTTTTTTTTTTTTTTTTTTTTTTTTTTGAGACGAAATCTCGCTCTTGTTCCTCAGGCTGGAGTGCAATGGTGCAACCTCGGCTCACTGCAACCTCCGCCTCCCGGGTTCAGGCGATTCTCCTGCCTCGGCTGCCTGAGTAGCTGGGATTACAGGCGCCTGCCACCACGCCCAGCTAATTTTTGTGTTTTCAGTTAAGACGGGGTTTCACCATGTTGGCCAGGCTGGTCTCGAACTCCTGACCTCAGGTGATCCACCCACCTCGGCCTCCCAAAATGCTAGGATTACAGGTGTGAGCCACCGCGCCCAGTCTAAGTATTATAACTTTTATAGTCATTACAAAGCAACAGATACGTGGGAAATTTTTTTAAGAAAATAAAAGTTTAGAGTACACTGTCATTTTTAAAAATGAAAAAATATATTTTTATATAACATCATCTGGATTAAAAAGTAAATGTTTCTGAAAATTATGTAAATGCTTCAGTTAGTAGATCTAGACACATTCTGATAAATTACTAAAACTTCTTACTTCACGGTATTTGTAAACACTGTATTTATTAGATTCTCTAACTACCAGAATGAGAAGTATTTGTAAAAACTGATGATCTGAAGAAACATTATTTTCTTCCCATTCGGCTAATTCTGTATGTTAAAGTGCATAAACGTGCACACAGATGATTTTAGAATTTCGCTACCTTAGGTCAAAAGTATAACAGCCCAATGAGCTATAGATTTATCTCAGTTTTTTCTTACTGTGATAGTCTATTGTTAAAAAGATACACATGTTGTTTCAGTGACCAGTGCAGCTAGCAGTCAAAATGGATGCTTTCAACTCTACTCAGCAAGCTAGCTATTCCCAAAATAATCTTGAGAGAATAGTTCAATAAGGAATTTGGAGTTTTCAGTTTAAAATGATGTCTAGCTGTTCCTTGGTGAACTGGCTGATTTCAATTCTTGAGCAGAAAAGTTACAAGGTGAGCCTGACACATCTTGTACCAAAACACAGGACAAATTTAAGAAAAAATGGAAATGTGTCACCACCAGTGCCAGCTGGATGGGCTCCCACCAGCCAACTCTTGGATTATTGGAGCAACAAAAAGAATAATGATTGCAATTGGTTGTCATACACTGATTAAGTTAAAAATTCAACTGCTCACTTAAAATATCTCTGAAAACTCAGAAAAAGAGAAAACTCATACCAACATTGAAAATAAAGAAAAAATGAATCTGGGTAGAACGATGAAGCTAAAATGTAAACTACGGTTGATTGCTAATACACGCTTTTCTAGTTGAGAAAGATAATCTTCTAGTCCAAAGGACAGAGAAAAAAAAAACTTATAAAATGAACCAAAATAGAGTAGTTTGAGTATTTTTACATTTTTCTCAGAAAAAAATAATTTTTATATCTAATTCTATCCTTTTTTAAAATTAGTGTGACCAGTAAATAAAACTAATGGGCCATGAGTAGAACACAGATAGTCTGCCCTTACATGGAAGAATGACTTAGTTAACATTCACTGAGCACTGGTTATGTTCTGGGCATTATGAAAAATGTCTTACACACATTATTTCATTTCATCTTCACATCCACACATGAGATAGGCACCATTACTGTCGCCTTTTTGCAAATGAGAAAACAGGAATCTGTACAATGAAAAATCAGTAACTATAGTAATTGATAACTACTAGTAATAATAGTAGTTGTGGCCAGGCACGGTGGCTCATGCCTGTAATCCCAACACTTTGGGAGGCCGAGGCGGGCAGATCATGAGTTCAGGAGATCGAGACCATCCTGGCTAACATGGTGAAACCCCATCTCTACTAAAAATACAAAAAAAATTGAGCCAGGGATGGTGGTGGGCGCCCGTAGTCCCAGCTACTCGGGAGGCTGAGGCAAGAGAATGGCGTGAACCCGGGAGGCAGAGCTTGCAGTGAGCCAAGATTGTGCCACTGCACTCCAGGCTGGGCGACAGAGTGAGACTTCATCTCAAAAATAATAACAAATTAATAATAATAATAATAATAATAATAATCGTTGTAGCAGCAACTTCATAAGGTTATTGTGAGGATTAGAGAAAGGAGTATAATACAATAAGAAGTTTAAAGAATTTCAGGTAAAGATGATAGAATAAAGTTAGATCACAGAATCCTTTCCTTCCAATATCTAACAAAACAAACAAATAAATAAAGGTTGTAAAAAAATAACCAAAAAATACAATAAAAAATCAAACACAGTAAGAGATACTAAATTATGTTATAGACTGAAAAGTTTCAGCCAAGACAGGATCATAATCCCCATACCTTCTTCCAAGGAATGGTTATGAAGAAAAATGTCAAGTTCAACTAAATCCCAGGAATTCCCCCAAACTTTGAGAGAAGTGAGAAAAGGTAGTCGGCAGCTCAGAGAAACATCAAGGAAAATCCATGAAAGTAGAATTTTCTGCTTCTCATTCATCATCTGCCCAGAGGCTACAATCTAGTCGCACACTAGAATCATCTGCGAAGCTTTTAAAATTATCAATTTCCAGGATACGATCCAGATAAATTATAATTTCTATTGGCAGGATACAGGCATTGGTATTTTTAAAAGCCCTTCAGGTAATGAATGTGCATTCAGAGTTGACCACCACTATGACAGAGCAATCCCTTGTGGTAATCATTTCCCATGGCCACATGCTGAAGTGGAGCCAGAAGATGTCTCCCATTATAGGCATAGTATAAACTCCAATTACATGCAGTAAGCCTGACTCAGGACATTAACAAAAATGTCAAGAGGCAGTAAGACCTAGGTCTTTCAACAAAGGATACATAGAATATATTTTTAAAAACAACTAGAAAGATGGTAGATTTTAATATTACTAGATCCATTATCACATTAAATATAAATGGTTGGCCGGGCGCAGTGGCTCATGCCTGTAATCCCAGCACTTTGGGAGGCCGAGGTGGGTGGATCACAAGGTCAGGGGTTCAAGACCAGCCTGACCAACATGGTGAAACCCTGTCTCTACCAAAAATACAAAAATGAGCTGGACATGGTGGCAGGCGCCTGTAATCCCAGCTACTCAGGAGGCTGAGGCAGGAGAATTGCTTGAACCTGGGAGGTGGAGGTTGCAGTAAACTGAGATCGTGCCACAGCACTCCAGCCTGGGCAACAGAGCAAGACTCCGTCTCAAAAAAAAAAAAAAAAAATATATATATATATATATATATGGTTTAGGCTAGGTGTGGTGGCTAATGCTTGTAATCCCAACACTTTGGGAGGCTGAGGCAGGAGGATCAGGAGTTTTGAGACCAGCCTGAGCAACATAACAAGACCCTGTCTCAAAAAACAAACAAACAAAAAGGTAAATGGCCTAAACATACCAATTAAAGGCAAAGATTATCAAACTGGATACAGAAACAATACATAACTATATTTTCTATATAAAACAATACATAACTATATAGTTTCTACATAAAAACACAGATAAAAGTAACAGGAAAAAAGAAAATTGGAACTCTGATATATTGCTGCTATTAGAGCACTGTAATGTAAAATGGTGCAGCCATTTTGAAAAGTGAAGTGGCAGCCAGGCACGGTGGCTCATGCCTGGAATGCCAGCACTTTGGGAGGCTGAGGTGGGCCGACAACCTGAGGTCAGAAGTTCGAGAACAGCCTGACCAACATAGCGAAACCCCATCTCTAATAAAAATACAAAAATTAGCCAGGTGTGGTGGTGGGCGCCTATAATCCCAACTACTCAGGAGGCTGAGGCAGGAGAATCGTTTGAATCTGGAAGGTGGAGGTTGCAGTGAGCCGAGGTCATGCCACTGCACTCCAGCCTGGGAGACAGAGGGAGACTCCGTCTCAAAAAAAAACAGAAAGAAAAAAAGAAAAAGAAAAGTGAAGTGGCTGCACCACTTCACAGTCTAGAAGTTCCTCAAAAGATTAAACATAGTATTACCATATGATACAGCAATTTTACTTTTTTTCTCCCCAAAAGTAAATAACCAACCAAAGTAATTTCACTCTTAAGTGTATATCCGAGAGAAATGCTAACATATGTCCACACAAAAACTTGTGATACACAAATACTCATAGCAGCATTATTCATAATAGCTAAAAAATATAAACAAGCCAAATATCTATCAACTGATGAATGGATAAATCAATCCGGAATATTCATACAATAGAATATTAGTCAGTGATAAGAATGAAGTATTAAAACACATTACAACATGAATGAACCTTGAAAACATTATGCTCAGTAAAAGATGTCAATCACAGGTGACCACATATTTTATGATTCCATTTGTATGATATGCAGAAGAGGCAAATCTACAAAGACAGAAAGGAGATTACTGATTTCCTAGAACTGGGAGGTCTGGAGGGAAATAGGAAGTGAGTGTTAATGTGCGCAGTTTCTTTTTGGGGTGTTGAAAATGTTCTAAAATTGATTGTGGTGATGGTTGCACAACTCTGTGAATATACAAAAAATGATTAAATTGTACATTTTAGATATGAAATATATACTAGGTAAATTATGTCTCAATAAAGCTATACAAAAAAGTAGACTAGGAAAATAAACTATGTTTGCATCCATTAAAAGATTTATTCAAGTTAAAGCTAACGTGATTTATCTTACAAATCTATAAACAAGTTTCTCATGGTTTTGAGTAACTTGATCTATTCAGAATATCCGTAATTAAAATGGGTCGTTATTGGCACAGCAATAGACAAATAGGCCAGTAAAAGAGAATGCCTAGAAAAAGGCCAACCTATGTCTAGAAATTTGGCATATCACAATAGTAGTAATAAGAATCAGTTGGTATGGGAATAAACAATTCAATAAACAAATTTGGCACAAATGGCTACCCATATGGAAAAAGATAAAGTTAGATCCTTAGCTCACAGGATATACAAAAATAAATTTCCAGCTAGATTGAAAATCCAAAATTGAAAACTCCTAGGCCAGGTGCAGTGGCTTACACCTGTAATCCCAGCACTTTGGGAGGCCGAGGCAGGTGGATCACCTGAGGTCAGGAGTTCGAGACCAGCCTGGCCAACATGGCGAAACCCTTCGCTACTGAAAAAAAAAAAAAATTAGCCAGGTGTGGTGGCATGCACCTGTAATCCCAGCTACTCGGGAGGCTGAGGCAGGAGGATCACTTGAAATTGGGAGGCAGAGGTTGCAGTGAGCTGAGATGGTGCCATTGCACTCCAGCCTGGGCAAAAAGAGTGAAACTCCGTCTCAAAAAAAAAAAGAAAAGAAAAAGAAAAGAAAACTCTTGTTCTGCAAAACTTATTACAAACAATAGACAAGCCATTTCTATGTAGATCCTGTAGAGAAAATCAATTACATATGCATTGCAGCATATTTGGCAATAGAAAAAATTGGAAACAACTGATATCCATCAGAAGAAAGCAACCATTGTGAATTATTCATAGGATAGAAATCTATACAATACTAAATGTAACAACATGGATCAGTCTCTAAGATCTAATGTTGTGTTAAGAAAGTAAATTTCAAAAAGGTATATTAAATATTATACCAATTATATAAAGTTTAAAAATAAATATATATGTATAGATCATGAATACATACATACATATAAAGGAAAGTATAAAAGTAGACATGGAAAGAATACACACCATCTTGAAGATAGTGATCATCATGAGAAAAAATCTACTGGTCTGAAGAGTACTTTTTATCATGAGAACTTTTGATTATTAAAATTCTGAAACAAATTTAGTAAAATCTTCCCAGTGAATGTGTAGGTGTCTGTTATTTTCTGTATGTTTGATATATTTCATAATGTGAAAACATTTTAAAACCCTAAATTTAGAAATCAAACACAAAAATTATATTTTTATAATCCTATTTTTATAAGATCTTCCTGTCTGCTCTACATATAACTATATAACCTGTATAACCTATATATAACTATAACTATATAACATATATACATATATAACTATATAACTTATATAGATATAAGTTATATATATGTAGACAGGAAGAGACATGTGTGTAACATATATATTATATATAACATATCTATATGTGTTATATATGTATACATATGTATATGTAACTTACATGTATCTTACTGCACAATCATGGCTCATTGCAGCCTTGACCTCCTGGGCCCAAGTGATCCTCCCACCTCAGCCCTCCAAGTACCTAGGAAAACACGCAAGTGCCACCACACTTGGCTAAGTTTTTTTTATTTTTGTAGAGCTGAGATCTCCCTATGTTGCCTAGGTTGGTCTCAAACTCCCGGGCTCAAGTGATCTTCTTGGGGGGATATACCTTATCAGAATTTTATCTGAATTGTATTCAGATTTCCATATATATGCAAATTTGAATAAAATATGGAGAAACAAAAAAGCAAAGCTTTTTGTCTTTTATTTTATGTATTTATATGTTCCTCTCATTATAAATACACATATATAACATATATATAACTTATGCATATATAAGTTCTACCTTTACCTTCCAGATAAATACATAGATCTAGAAAAATGTTCACGTAATATTAACATTTTATAGTGAAAACATTGGTATTTTTTCCTATATTATGCTTCTCAGTATTAATGAAATTTCTAATAATGATCATGTATCAATATTTTTTCTAAAAGACAAAAAGGCTAGGTGCTGTAGCTCACACCTATAATCCCAACACTCTGGCAGGCCGACACAGGAGGATCACTTGAGCTGTGGAGTTTGAGATCAGCCTGGGCAACATAGGGAGATATCATCTCTATAAAAATTTTTTAAAATTGCCAGCCATGGTGGCTCACATCTGTAATCCCAGCACTTTGGGAGGCCGAGGCGGGCAGATCACCTGAGGTCAGGAGTTTGAGACCAGCCTGGCCAACATGGTGAAACCCTGTCTCTACTAAAAATACAAAAATTAGCCAGGCATGATGGTGTGCACCTGTAGTCTCAGCTACTCAGGAGGCTGAGGCACAAGAATCGCTTGAATCCAAGAGGCAGAGGTCGCAGTGAGCTGAGACTGTGCTGCTGCACTCCGGCCTGGGCAACAGAGTAAGACACTGTCTCAAAAAGATAAAATATACCTAGGACCACTTGCCTGTGGTCCTAGGTACTTGGAGGGTTGAGGTGGGAGGATCACTTGGGGCCAGGAAGTAGAGGCTGCAATGAGCCATGACCATACCACTACACTCCAGCCTGGGTGATGGAATGAGACCCTGTCTCAAAAATAATTAATTAATTAAAAGAAAAAAGGCTTTGCTTTATTTTTCCCCATATTGTATTCAGATTTCTTTAGTTTTACCTGATGCCCATTTTCTGTTCTGGGTTGCCACATTACACTTAGTAGAAGTTTATGTCTCCTTAGGTTCCTCTTAAGTATAATGGTCTCTCAAATTATCCTTGTTTTTTGATGATCTTGACAGTTTTGAGGTGTACTAGTCAAGTATTTTGTAAAATCTCCCCCTATTGGAATTTATCTGTCATTTTTCTCAAAATTACACTGGGGTCATGGATTCGGAGGTGGAAAACCACAGGTGTAAGATACTATTTTCATCATGTCATGAAAAGGGTACATACTAGGAACATAACCCACAGCTGTTGATACTGACCTTGATCACCTGGCTGAGGTAGTGTTTGTCATGTTTCTCCATGGGATAATTACTTTTTTTTCTTCCTTCCATACTGTGCTCTTTGGAAAGAGGTCACTACGTGCAGCCCACACTTAAGGAGACAGGACTTTTACTCCACCTCCTTGAGGATGGAGTAGCTACATAAATTATTTGGAATTATTCTGCGGGAGATTTGTCTCTTCTTCTCCATTCATTTATTAATTTAATCTCAGCATGGACTCAAGAATATTTAATTTTTTACTTTGGGTTATAATTCATTACTACTTTATTTTCTTGCTCAAATTGTTGGAGCTTTGGCCATCCAGAGCTCTTTTAATTGACTCTCATGTCTCCTTAACATACCCTCCCATGTGTGTTTTTTCTTTTGTGTTGTATCAATTTTTCAAATCAATTCACAAAAAGGTTTAATGTATTAATAATTAGACTGATGCTAATAGGTATATTAACGGTGCTTATGTAGTGTTAGGCACATAGACCTTAATGATAAGACGATGATACATACAAATCAAACTTTTTTTTCCAGCAAAAGATTGAGTGTGTGTTTATTTACTTAGCTAACAATATTAGCTCAACAATATTACAAAGTTCTCCCTTTTTTAATTCTCCAAGTTAGAGAAACACTGAGAAATCTGTGGTATTAGTAGGCGCTAACATTTGTGGACCACTTACTATTTCAGGTACCATACTAAGCACTTAACATCTAGTACTCTGCTTAATCTTCACAACCCCAGAGCTAACCCCTGAGGAATGTGAGGCACTCCAGGAGTCTAGGCCAGCAGTTCCCAAAATGTGGTAGAGACCAGCAGGTTCAGTATCACCTGAGAATTTGTTATAAAGGCATATTCTTCATCCTCACCTCAGACCTCCTAAATGAGAAACTCCGGGGCTGGGGCCTAGAAAACTGTGTTTTAACATGTCCTGCAAGTAATTCTTGCTAATGCTTGATAGCGCGGTGGAGCCAGACTTTAAATCCAGATATTAGACATCAGAGCCCATCAAAGCCCATGTACTTAATTACTTAATTGTATTCTCTCCCTATTATACTAAGAAGAAGACCAGTAATAGGTGATTTCTAGTTAAAAACTGGTCATAAAAGACATAGTAGTCCAGGGCAGTTTCATTCTATTCCCTTTGTCTTCCAGTGCTTGACCAAGTAACTTTAAGTATTAAATTTACCACTAGAGGGAGTCCCGACATTCCTCAAATGCTGAACCTTTTAAAAGCATGTAAATAAACACACACTCAATCTTTTGCTGGAAAAAAAAAAAAGTTTGATTTGTATGTATCATCGTGAAAACAATTTGTTTAAGCTACTTAACGTGGAACAGCTGCATTTGGAGTGATATTGTTAGGCACAAATCTACTTTTAACAAATAAATACAATATACCATGATTGGTCACTTAACATCTTCATTTCTAAAACAGAACTGGAGAAGGGAAGGAGGAAACTCCAATTAGCAAAATAATAATATACTTTAAATTAAAATAATCTGGTTTAAACTACATCATCATCTCTAAATTCCTGATGAAATAAGACTGGAAAAGAATTCAACAAAATTAGCCAGTTGCCTCTATAGTGTCTCTTTCCACATTGCTCTGAGCACTTGAGTTCAGGAATGTTAAATTCAGCACCTAGTACATGCCAAGTTCTCAGCAAGTAATGCTGAATAAATATGTAAATAAAGCTAATGCAACTCTCCACCTCCACTAGGACCCCCTTAAAACATGCTAAATAAATTGGAGTTCATTCAATGTTACACGAAAAATATTGTGCTGTTTTCACAACAAATATACAAATATCACATAGTAGTTCAGAAAAGTCAGAACCTATAATGCTTATAACCTAAAACAATAATTTCCAGAGATTTTGAAATGCTATACTCAGTGACAGATGGATCCTATAACACACACCCTCCTTCTTCCAAATATGGAATGACATTAAAATGTTTCAACTTGTTTACCATCTTTGCAAAAAAATCACTTTTTTGTATTTTATTTAATTTTCCATTTCAATAGGTGTTTGGAGAGCAGGTGGTGTTTCGTTACCTGAATAAGTTCTTTAGTGGTGATTTCTAAGATTTTGGTGCCCCCATCACCTGGGCAGTGTACACTGTGCCCAATGTGTAGTCTTTTATTCCTCGTCTCCTCCTCCCAATTTTCCACCGAGTCCCCAGAGTCCATTGTATCATTATTATGCCTTTGTGACCTCATAGTTTAGATCCTACTTGTGAGTGAGAACATCTGATGTTTGGATTTCTATTGCTGAGTAACTTCACTTAGAATAATGGTCTCCAATTCCATGCAGGTTGCTGCAAATGTCATTATTTTGTTCCTTTCTATGGCTGAGTATAATCCACTCATATTCCATGGTATATATACACATTTTCTTTATCCACTCATTGATTGATGGACATTTGGGCTGGTTCCATATTTTTGCAGTTGTGAATTGTGCTGCTATAAACATGCATGTACAAGTATCTTTTTTGTATAATGACTTCTTTTCCTCTGGGTAGATACCCAGGAGTGGGATTGCTGGATCAAGTGGTAGATCTACCTCTAGTTCTTTAAGGAATCTCCACACTGTTTTCCATAGTGATTGTACTAGTTTACATTCCCATCAGCAGTGTAAAAGTGTTCCCTTTTCACCACATCCAGGCCAACATCTATTATTTTTCGATTTTTTTATTATGGCCATTCTTGCAGGAGTAAGGTGGTATTGCATTGTGGCTTTGATTTGCAAAAAAAAAAAAATCACTTTTAAGAGAGAAAGAGATCCTGGTACTCTGGAAAGAACATTGAAGAAAGAAGACAAAGATTCAGTTCTAGCTCTTCTGCTATCTAATCATGCAATTCTGGCCAAGGCACTTGTCCTCCTAGGCCCCCAGCTCCTCTTTGATGAGATAATGTATCCTTGGAAAAAGTATAGCCTATAAGAAAGAACATGCCTCCAAGTAGTAAAAAGATTTGAGAACAATTGTGTTAATGCCTATTTTTTAGATATCTGTTGACAGAAGAGTAAAATCAAGAGCCCATATCTTAGGAGGAAGTTTCCTTGAGCACTTTCATCTCCATATATTGAGTGCAGATTGAAGAGGGATAATTCAATATACATCTGTTCAACAATCATGATACCATTTACCAAGCATTTGCTAACAGCTTTAAGAGTTACACAAAGGATCCCAGCACTGTGGGAGGCCAAGGCGGGCAGATCACCTGAGGTCGGGAGTTTCTGACCAGCCTGACCAACGTGGAGAAACCCCGTCTCTACACCCAGGAGGCAGAGGTTGCAGTGAGCTGAGATCACGTCATTGCACTCCAGCCTGGGCAACAAGAGTGAAACTCCATCTCAAAAAAAAAAAAAAAAAGAGCTACACAATAAATAACTTGCTTTAACACATCAATAGCTTCACATTGATACAAAGACAATGACTGTAATGGTTAATTTTATGTGTCATTAGGTGTTCCACCAAACATAATTCTGCATGTCTGTGAGGGTGTTTATGGATGAGACTAACATTTGCATAAAGGAGAGCGCCCTTCTTAATGTGGGCAGGCCTCATCCAGTCAACCGAAGGCCTGAATAGGAAAAAGTCTCAGTAGGAGGAAACTGCTCCCACCAGACTGATTGATTTGGGACATCATCTTTTCTAGCCTTCCTAGTAGGACTCAGTCATCTGTTTTCCTTGGGTCTCCACTCTGTTTGCTTTCAGACGGGAAATAAACCATCAGCTCTTCTGGTTCTCCAGCCTTTGGACTTGAACTGAAATGACAAATTGGCTCTCCTGGGTCTCCAGCTTGTGAACTGCAGATTTTGGGACTTCTCAGCCTACATAATTACTTGAGCCAATTCCTTATGATAAAATTATACAATATATTTTATATTATATTATATTATATTATATTATATTATATTATATTTACAAACACAGACTATTAGTTCTGTTTCTCTAAAGAACCTTGACTAATACAAGAACCAATCTCTAAACTCCTTAGCATGGCCAAAATGCCTTATACGACCTGGTCCCCATCTACCCCTCCAACTAAATCTCAGACAGAACATGATGCCACCTCCTCCACTCCACCCTCATCGGCTTTCTTCCATGTCCTCACACATACTGTGTTCCCTCTGTCATGGGGTTTTCACTCATTTATTTATTTATTCATTGATAAACTCAACTAATTATTGAATTTCTACTATGAGCCAAGCACTGAGGTTGTACTGGGAATATAAAGTGAACAGGTAACAACATGGCTAGTTTCATGGAGAATATATTCTAGTCACAAAAGACAGAAATAGATCGACAGCCATACCTGAACATGCCTGATCTTGGAAGCTAAGTGGGGTCCAGCCTGGTTAGTACGTGGATGGGAGAAGACAGAAATAGCATGTAAATAAACAGGTTAATTTCAGGACGTGACATATGCTTCAAAGGAAAAAAAACAGGGTGAAAGAATCATTTGGTGATCAGAGAAAGCCCCACTCATAGGTGTTTTTTAAGCACAATTTTACATAAAGGGGCCATCCATGTGAAGACTTGAAGAAGGAGCATTCCAGGCAGAGAGAATTACAAACACAGAACTGTGAGATAAGTTTATCTATAGATAAACAGAGAGAGAGAGAAGCTTACATATATATATACATATATGGCGTGTGTCTATAGCACAGTGGGGCAGCAAGAGAAGGTAGATGGGTAAGCAGAAATGAGATAAAGCCTTAATAGCCAGAATAGGATTTAAATTTTTATTTGACACACACTGAGAGGCTTTGGAGGGTTGACATCATCTGATTTAATGTTTGATTTCACACTGCAATGTTTAACAGTGGACATGGGGAGACTAGTAAGGGAGGTTTGCAGTAAGGATGACTGGTGGTAGTAGTTTGGATTATGGGGATATAGAAAAAAATGAAGAAAGAATGATTCAGGATATATTCTGGAGATGGAACAGATAGGAATTGCCCATGTGGCTGGAGAAAAGAAAGGGTAACTCCTAGGTTTTTGACTTGAACAATCAACTGGGCAATAGCACCATTTTCTGAGATATGAAATTCTGGGTAGAGATGGGAATGGGGCTAGGGGAGGCAAGGGGGCAAACTGCTCATATTGTCCTTCTCTCGGGACTGTTTTTCACTCCCTCTTCACCTAGTTGACTCCTTCCTATCCTTTGGATCTCAGCTCAAATGTCACTTTCTCAATGAAGTCCTTCCCTGACGAGTTCAAACCAAAGCGCTATATTAAGTATACACTCAATTGCTGCCATGTAGTTTCCCCTAATAGTAGACTGGAAAAGTAGCCACCAATTCCTCTACCAACCACACCATCCATAACATTTCCACTGCCCTCTCACTCTGATCCCTCTAGTCTAGGCCACATGGCTTGCATACGCCAATAGGGTTTCAGCAAACATAACATACGCAGAGACTTGAAAGGCACTTGGGCAGTTGACTTGTCCTGCTCCACTGTTTTGGAACTCTGAAACCATGGAAAGAAGCCTCGCTGACGTGCTAGACAATGAGAAACACGTGGCCCCTGCTGACGACCTGCCAATGCCATGACACAGAAGTGAGGCCCCTTAGATCATCCAGCCGCCAGCTGACCAGAAAGGTGAGTAAGAGCGCAACTGAGCAGAACCAAGGTAAAAGAACCACCCAGCCCACTCAGAATCCCAAGCTAGCCAAACGATTGTAAAAAGTCACTAAGTTTTGTGGTGATTTGTTACACTGCAAAAGTGGATACAGTAGCACATACCTCAGTGGCAATTTTACACATCTTTGTTTGATTAGCTTCTATCACTGCCACATGACTGTGAGCTCTCTAAAAGCATAGACCATTCTGACCTTAGGTTACTGTGCCAACCTCAAAGCCGAGCATAATACCTGGAACACACCAGGCATCCAACCAATAACATGCTGAGCGAATGCAAGGAGCAAAAAGAGGTACACAAGCGAATAGGGGAAGTTCAAAACAAAGGACTTGAAGACATCTATTCGTCCAAAATAAAAACTTTTAATCAGCAGCACACGGCAGCAAGGAATACAAGACCAAAATCACATTTCCTCTGTCTCAAACGGCTCAAATCAACAAAGTGTACTGTTTGAGCATTCCAACACTTCACACTTCGCTCCTTCAGACAGTATTAGGGCCCCGTCCCAAAGCATTAGGACAAAGCCCTAACGCTGTCTGAAAAAGCGAAGTGCGGGAGGATCCCAGAGAGGTTTCTTGAAGCAGATAAAGTCTGAATTGAGGCCGGGCCCGGTGGCTCACGCCTGCAATCCCAGCAATTTGAGAGGCTGAAGGGGGGCGGATCACTTGAGGCCAAGAGTTCAAGACCAGCCTGGCCAACATGGCGAAACCCCGTCTCTACTAAAAATACAAAAAATCAGGCCAGCATAGTGGTGCACGCCTGTAATCCCAGCTATTTGAGAGGCTGAGGCAGGAGAATCGCTTGAACCCAGGAGGCGGAGGTTGCAGTAAGCCGAGATGGTGCCACTACGCTCCAGCCTGGGCAACAGAGCGAGACTCCATCTAAAAAATATATATAAATAAAGTCTGAATGGAGTCCTTGCAGTATTTACTGGGAAAAGCAGCACACGCCAAGGCCAGGAGGGTCAAAGGGACAGAGGCGTTCAAAGGACAAAGGAGAGCCTCCTGTTTGTTTGGGTTTTTTTTTTTTTGAATTTTTGTTCCCCCAGGCCAACTTTAAGAGCCAGAACTGTTCGTTATTTGTCTCAGCACAGGTTCCGTGTAAGCGACGCCTCCTTATCCGACGCTCAGGCCCTTCAGGTACGGGACCCCTGCTTCTTAATTATGTTTCTATTATTCCCAGTGTCTAACACAATCTCTTCCCCGAAGTCGGAACTTGATACATATTTGCTGAATAAATGAAAAGTTAAAGATGAGGCAGAAAGCACCGCTCCTTCCAAGGGCAGCTCTCAAGAGCCCACGTTTACAGATTCAGCAGCGAAGCGGACGCGTCTGGTAAGAGACTACAAGTCGCACAGGCCGAGAGGGGGCCCCCGGGCCTCTGGTTTCACGTCTCCCTCCCGGTCCCCGGCTAACCGGCGTCTTTTCTCCCCTGCTCCGAGTAGCCGAGCAGCGCTGGAGGCTGGGTGTCTGGTAAGCGCGGCTGTTAGAGAGGATGGAGGCGCCGTAGCCCCGCGGCACTTCTCACAGGCTTGGGCGGCAGGGACGCGCGGGACAACCGCGCAGGCGGCTCTGCAGGGGTGGGCGCGCCATCACCCCTCTCGGTCCCTCCCTGCTTTGCGCTTTCAGAGCCCCAGCCGCGCTCAGGTTGTCTCGGGCATTGACCGCGGGGGCGCGCGCCCCGTTTCCATAGAAACGCCCGGGCTGGCGCGGCGGCGCGAGGGGCGGGCTCTCAGGCTCCCGGCGGCTGCTTGCGCCCCAGCGCGCGCCCAGGCGCCTTGGAATCCCCGTCCTTGGGCCTCCGCAAGGTCCCCTGCCGTGCGCGAGGCAGCATGATGAGGCGCACCCTGGAAAACCGGTAACAGCCCGAGCCCAGCTGCCCAGGGCCGCCCACACTGGTGGACTGGGGTGAGGGAAGTGGAGCCTCTGTCCGTGGGGCCTCTGCGCCGAATTCCGACCCTGGGCGGGAGGCTGCACGGTCCCCGCTGTGGCCTGGGGCCTGGGGCCTAATTCCCTGGGCTACAGCGACCGCCGGCGGCTAAGGGGAGCCCAGGGCCCGGCCGGCTGCCACCTACCCACGCCTCCGGGTCTCGGGTCCCCACAGTGCCGCGGGCAGTGCGGAAGGCTAGGAGGCAGCCGGGCGCCCAGGCCGCGCTGCGCGGAGCAGCCGGAGCAGCCACAGCAGCCACAGCAGCCACAGCAGCCACCTCCCCAGTTAAGGCCAGGCCCACCCGGCCTGGGCCTTTTCCTGTGCCTACACTGTCCGGATAGTGAGGTCAGGACCCCATGGAGAGCACTCCGCGCCGGGAGACGCTGGATCGTCGGTGGGTTTGCACCTTCAGAGCTGCAGAATGCCCGGGAAATGTTTGCATGTTAAATTAACGTGAAGCCTTCTCATCTCTAAGGAGAATGTTTTGCCTTTTGTGTCACCTTTTTCTGTAGGAACGCTCAAACGAAACAACTGCAAACAGCTGTCTCAAATGTGGAGAAGCATTTTGGAGAACTGTGCCAAATCTTCGCTGCCTATGTGAGGAAAACTGCCAGGCTGAGAGACAAAGCAGACCTCCTGGTGAATGAAATCAACGAGTATGCTGCTACAGAGACCCCGCATTTAAAGCTGGGCCTGATGAACTTTGCAGATGAGTTTGCCAAACTTCAGGATTATCGACAAGCAGAGGTATGGAGTGAATCACAGTGTGATTGTTATGAATGAGCCATCAAGTAGTGGATGAAGGAACCGTGGAAACTTTCACTTGTAATCTACCTAGCAGAGGTGGATACAAACTTGGTAAAACGTAACATTTTCATGTCTATAAGACTGTTTGAGTCTATTAAAGAGAAGCTTTCTGTGTTTTATTTTACCGTTTTCAAGCTAACCTTTAGGGCATCTTGAAGTCTTGAATTTCCCCACTTTATTTGCCAACTTTTGGCCAAGGGATGGCTGTTTACTGGGGGTAGTGGGAATAGTACCCAGGGGGAAGAAAATAAGCATAACTTAATGTCTTGTGTGGCACGTAAGTACGTTTTAAAGAATGACTGGAGATGGAAATGTTGGGAATGGTAATGTGGATGGATAAATTATTAATAAATGGGCAAGAGACCATTGCTGCATCCATGCTCTGGAAAATTGACCAATGGTTTACTAACAACAACAAAATGCTATGAATTATTTCATGGAAGCAAACCAATACTGAGATACCGTGTGGACATTTTGCTCTGTGTAGCAGGAGAAGTGTCCTTGTGATTGTTTTCTTTCTAAAAGCCCATTTTTTTCCTTTAAATACTTAATAAGCACTTTTACTTGTATTTATTTCCAGTTTCACGGCATAGGTTAGCTTATCAAAAGTTACCCAGTTGGAACTGCGTTGCTTTTTTGTACTTTTCTCATCAGAACCTAAAACGGAAATTTCAATTTTCAAAAAATAGAATGAGTATAAAAAAAAATTGAACTCATCATTGCTATCCATACAAATTTGAAGAGTAATCATATTTGGAGGTACTTTTGGAAAAATGTTGAGTTCTTATCATGAAACTTCTGTAATAAGTAACTCTCAATTATATATGATAACTGGGGACTTACTGTTTCAAAGATAATTTATATTCACAGGTAATCCTAAAATCTTATTTTAGCCAATAATTTCAATGCCCCTTTGTAGAAAACCTTTATGCTATTTATCAAATAGCAAAGTGAATTGATTTGCATTTGTTCTCCTTTTATTTCCCTTGCTTACCAAATGGTGGAGGTCCTAATGAACAATGACAAAAAGGTAGGCAACAAAAAGGAGAACAGAAAAAAGACTTAGATAATCCTTAAACTGAATAATCAGTATGGATTATAAGAAATGGTGTAAACCAAACTGTCCTGAATATCCGTGATTTTAGGATTCCTAATATTTGAATACTTGATGGGAAGTCGATTTTTATTTTCCTAACATATTTTAAAATGAAACATTCATATACATTTTGTTTACGGAAATTAAAGAAAAATCAATATGAAATTAAGTGTATTTGTCAGTTATATAAATATGTATCATTAAAAAGCCCTTTTCCTGCTATTAAAATAATGTTCATTTTAAGCAATTGAATACATGTCACCTATCTTGAGAAAAAAATTTTTAATGTCCAAGAGAGTTATTTTGCTTATACTATATTTAAATACTTGCCTTAAAAAAAAAATCTGTCTCTTCAGTGCCTTCCACTAGTACTACTTGTAAAAGAAGTAATTACTCAAAATGTGATTTAAAAACCTATAATGTTTAAGAAAAACTAATTCTAAATGAAACAGAGATGAGACATACAGTTTGACAGCTCAGCAACGCAGACCGTTTATCTTGTTCTGTAGGCTTCGATAATTCACAAATGGCTTCTCAGAAAAAAAATGCAGCAAATACAATGATCTCTAAGCTTTTTTGCTTTTCAAGGTTATGTTGCTTTAAATGTTTCCAAGATGCTCTGTCTTTCAGCTTTGATTTTCTTTTCTGAAAAGTTGAGCTATTACAGTTCAGAGATAATATACACAAAGTATCCATTACTGTGCTGAGCACACTGAAAATGTTAGCTGTATTAAAATTTGAGCTGTCTTAACACCCTTAAACTACTACTTTAAGGTAAAAAAGTAATCCTAAAATGATGATGTGGCCAGGATGAGCTCCTGGGAAACCTGAGACATTTTCTTGTCATTTTGCTCACCAGGTGCTTTTCTACTTTTACTATTACTGTGCAGCTTAACAGTTTTTAATGTGTTTTGAGTTTAGATTCTGAGTCTTATCAATTTCTAGTGATTAACCTTTTATTTATAGGTTAAAAGGTTAAACATTCTAATTTAAAATTTTAATAATTTTCAATAGGTTGAAAGACTTGAAGCCAAAGTAGTTGAACCCTTGAAAGCTTATGGGACCATTGTGAAAATGAAACGGGTAAGTAAATCCATTGTCTCACTTACTATGAGTTACTCTGGCAAAGAGTATGAGGTTTCCAGTTGTTTTTTTAAATAAGAAATACAAAGTAGTGGCCAGGAGTGGTGGCTTACACCTGTAATCCCAACACTTTGGGAGGCCAAGGCGGGCAGATCACGAGGTCAGGAGTTTGAGACCAGCCTGGCCAAGATAGTGAAACCCTGTCTCTACTAAAAATACAAAAAATTAGCTGGGCGTGGTGGCATGCGCCTGTAATCCCAGCTACTCAGGAGGCTGAGGCAAGAAAATCGCTTGAACCCAGGAGGCAGAGGTTGCAGTGAGCTGAGATAGCGTCACTGCACTCCAGCACAGGCGACAGTGTGAGACTCTGTCTCAAAAAAAAAAAAAAAAAGAAAAGAAAAGAAAAATACAAAGTAGTATATAGTCATTCTTTTTACTCTGAAAGATCACTTAGATCTTTAAGAATAATGAAATAGTTTTAGTGAGCTTATTAAGTATAAGCAACATAGACATTATTATGGAAACTTTAAAATAATTATCATGAAAAATATATGGACAGAAATTGCTTTACTATATGAGTATAAGTTTTTCTTTAAAGCAGGTGATAGCATTTAGACTTTTAAAATGTGTGAGAGAGTTCTATTTTTAAAACTAACTTTATTGAAGTGTAATTTACATCAACAGTCCCCAACCTTTTTGGCACCAGGGACCAGTTTTGTGGAAGACAATTTTTCTTTAGTTCACAATAGGGTTTGCACTCCTATGAGAATCTGATGCTGCCTCTGATCTAACAAGAGGCAGAGCTCAAGCCTTAATGCCAGCTCGCCCACCACTCACCTGCTGTGCTGGCCCAGTTCCTAATAGACCTGGGGGTTGGGAGCCCTTGATTTAGTGCAATAAAATTCTTCCATTTTAAGTGATCATTGAGTTTTGACAAATGTTTATACCGATGTAACCACTACCGCAATCAAAATTACACATTTATATACATATATCTATTATGGTTAATAGTTTTGCACTGAAATTGTGTCATTATTTTGAGAGAATATTAAACACATTCTCACATACATAGACACTAATTATGTAATACTTGTAATT
Source organism: Hylobates moloch (assembly GCF_009828535.3). Classification (NCBI taxonomy): domain Eukaryota; kingdom Metazoa; phylum Chordata; class Mammalia; order Primates; family Hylobatidae; genus Hylobates; species Hylobates moloch. The sequence goes on from NW_026652284.1 coordinate 73,820,407, forward strand.
CCTGTGGTAATGGTACCAGGATCACACAAGAAGTATTCTTCCATTCTTAAAACAATTCTTAAAAGAAGAATTCTTCCATTCTTAAAACTGAATTTTCTTAAGTCAGACATTTTTACTAACAAAAAAATGCCAATTTGCAGGATGACCTCAAGGCAACATTCACAGCAAGGAATCGAGAAGCTAAGCAATTAACTCAGTTAGAAAGAACACGTCAGCGAAACCCATCTGATCGACATGTTATTGTATCCTTTGAATTTGGGTCTTTAAAAAAAATTTTAAGGTATGGAGTACAAAAGTAAATGTATATAGAAATTGTGCATTTTTATTTTTAAACGAGTAGAGAATTTGAATATAAAGATTGAAAAGAAATACATTTAGGAATTCTCACTATAGAAATTGGCTAATTTTAAAGAGGTTACACCACCTAATTCAAATCCCCTTATATCGTTTTACACAGTAGACTTTGCAAACGAACAAACAAAAAATTCAGATGTTTTTATAAAGAGTAAATTCAAATTTCTGAATTTTATTTTCACATGGTGATGACTAAATATTAATTCTACAATTAACTTAAAGATCTATTGTTAATCCTAATATATCAGTGTTCTCTATGCCCTGCTCTGAGAAAAGGAAAGAAAATTTTCCTGTTTAATTTCCTTCATCTTTTAGAAATAAAACAACTATGTGACATCATGACTTCCAGCCAGTTAACCTCAGGAGACTTAAGAGTATAATTAAGATCCAAGTTGGACACAAAGAAACCTAGATAGGACTGTCTACTATAACGAGGTTTTTCTGTTAAACATGACTGTTTCTTAAACTACAATGTGCCTTGTTCGTGAGTAAACAAAAGCATGCAAAATAGTGCCTAATTGCCAGCAACTGAGATAGGTAGGACTGTGTAGAAAGCACTAACATCTGGCTGGGCGTGTTGGTTCACGCCTGTAATTCCAGCACTTTGGGAGGCCGAGGCGGGCAGATCATGAGGTCAGGAGTTCGAGACCAGCCTAGCCAACATAGTGAAACCCTGTCTTTACTAAAAATACGAAAATTAGCCAGGCATAGTAGCATGCGCCTGTAGTCCCAGCGACTCGGGAGGCTGAGGCAAGAGAATCGCTTGAACCCGGGAGATGGAGGTTGTGGTGAGCTGAGATCGCACCACTGAACTCGAGCCTGGAAAACAAAGCGAGACTGTCTCAAAAAAAAAGAGAAAGAGAAAGAAAGCACTAACATCCCTACTGCCTCTTTTTTCCATTCCTTCTTCTATGTGTCTCCTTCCTGCTTCCTTAAGGTTGTTACTGCCCAGCTCAGCCAGAAACTACATGAGGAGTGGCTCTTTGAGAGCATTTGAGGTTCCAGAACACCTCCATTCCTGAGGGGAGTCTCTTGAGCAGCGATTTGGGGCTGCGCCAATTGCTTGGTCCTTCTTCCTTTGGACCAAAGGTACAGAAGCCCAACTTTGTACTAAACAAAAATGGGCAGCCATAGGGCTGGGAGTGCCCACTGGAGACTGGGACAGAAACATCTAGATAGTCATAGTGGCATAAGATCCGCAAATGGAGATGATAGAATCTGTGTTTTAAGCAAGTCGGACAAACCAGAGAATGCTGGAAAATTTATGACTGATAACTAGAGATCAAGGCAGAGGCTATGGGGCAGGGCCGGGGGGGTTCACCAGTGTTTAAGAATTAAGCTAGGGATGAAAATTTTTTGTTTTGTTTTGTTCTTTGTGGCCTGGAGTGGGGGAGGTGGTGATAATATGAAGACATCTGGAATCCTGAGTAGTTGGCAAGATTGAATCAGGAGTACTGGTGTCTACACTAAACACAGAAATGAATCTATTCCTAAGACAAACATTTTCCTGACTTGGATGCTGTGCTGTAAACACTGCTGTGGAAGGGAGATAATCTTAGAGCACAGATGAAGCAGGTCTGTGGGTTCACATGGTGGGGAAATAAATATAACCTAAGAGATTATTGCTACAGGTGAATCAGTGTGCTCACGGGGTAAGATCTGCAACTTGTGTATTTTGACAACCTGAGACCAAAACATGAAGGACAATCTACATACAAATGTAGTCAATATAAATATACAAATATTCAATCATAGTATTATGGAAAATTCATCTGTGTAGAAGTATGTTGAAGTTTGATATGTAAGATAAAATGGAGTCCTTCTGATAGAGAGGATAGGGAAAAGAAGAATCCCAGGGCTCTGCCTGCTCACCCCCCAAGTAGGGCTCCAGGTGGCTTCTGAACAAGCTTCCTGTAATGCAGTGTGAGAAATACCAATCTGGCTTACCCTTTTAAAAATCATTTTGAACTCTTAATTAATTCCATTTAATATACCAATATCTTTTTCATGGAGTTGTATCTTAGTATTTTAATCCAAAGCATTTCCTACTCAAGTTGGTATATTATAGAATTTTGAAGAATTTTCAATGAAAAGAAGAAATATTAGAAATCCATATTCTGTTTGCTAAAAATGGATGTGTTACTTTAGGTGAGTTGCTATGCTCAGGTAAAGGGATTTGAGACTTTCAGAAATAAATAGTAGTTGCTGGAGGGTAATAGAAGATGAAGCTACACATATCCCAGTTACGGCTTCTGTTTCCCCATGCTTTCCTGATTTAGCCAACTCTACTTACCTTTCTAAATTTTAAAATGAAAATATCAATAAATGAGGAGGGTAAAGACATGAGTCAAAAGGAAGTAGTCACAAGTAAAGAGCTGCATCAGTCATGTGTAGTAAACAGTATTAGGAATTAGCTTGAATATTCTCATTAGCACAAGGTTAATGTGTATCAAATAACTGTTAAGAGATTTTTTCATAGTAGTAAGTCTTCAAAGGAGTTCTATTTTATCTTTGAATTTCCTGTAATGATGTTGTAGTTTAAAGAATCTCAAACACAGAAATATAGAGAATTGTTTTTGATTCCTGGTTATGATTAAGTTGAAAGTTTGTATGATTTTTAAAAACTCTACACCCCATATTGTAAATGTATATACAAACACAGAGAGGTATAAATGAATATAATTTTAAGTACTTAGTATCTTGAAAATGTGTAGTTGAATGAACTGAATTACATAAGTAACCATAATTGATATATGGTTACAATTAATATATAACCTAATTGTAAGTGTATGTAATTCTATGAGTATATAAATTTATTGAAAAAACTGTTATACTCTCTTTGAAATGTATTTTTTCCTTTATGAAAATTTCAGTCACAGGTGGGTAATAAAGTGGTGTGTCAAGAAATGGATCCTTATAGTAAACCCTTTTACTTGTTTCAATTTATACATTTTCTTGAAAAAGAAAGCAAAAGCTAAATGTCACAGTATTACCTATCACAGAACTTTGACAACAAATGCAAACTTTTTCTATGATTAATTATTAAATGATGATATATGTGACTTTTGAGTAAATATAATATTAGCACAAGAAACAAAACTTTATTAGGAAGAATTTAATCCGAAAACTGGGCTGTGTCTTTTTAAATTTCTGTGTTACCTTTTAAGAAAAACTCTTAAATGTTTTTGGGCAACTTTTGTTCTAGCAGACGAGATGCTTAAAGACAGATACACAATTAGATTAGAAATATTACTATAGCCACTGACTATATATGGCTATTGAGTTCTTGAAATACAACTAGAGTAACTTTGCAGTTAGTTTTTAATTTTTTATTTAATTTTAATTAGTTTTAATGAAAATAGCCCCATATGGCTAGTGGCCACCATATTGATTGGACAGTACAGATCAGATAATATGAGTACATGTCCGAGTGTGTTAGACTTGCCATCTAATTCATTAGTTACTAGTGTGTTTATTTTTTGTAATAAGCATTAACTAAATAGAAGCAGTGTAACATGGTTGTCTTGTAAAGAAGAATCTGCAAGTAGAAATCCCATGCTGAAATATTTGTAGGTATATTGTATTCTACCTGATGAGGATATTATAGAATTAGGAATATTTAATGCATTTGGAGAACAAGTAGAAGTAAGCAAGGTAGAAAGAAAGAGTCTTTGGTTATATACCTGCTAACCCAAAATACCTCAATGTTGTAATGATTTTAAAAATCAAACTCTCAGTGGTAGAAATTGTCATAGCTGTCTCTCTACTGTGTGCCACTCTCCTTAGTCCTTTCCAAAGATGATTTAATGTAATCCATACAATAGTCCTATGAGATAAGCATTAAGAGTAAGAGATAATAGGCCAGGTGCGGTGGCTTACACCTGTAATCCGTGCACTTTGGGAGGCTGAGACTGGTGGATCACTTGAGGTCAGGAATTCAAGACCAGCCTGGCCAATGTGATGAAACCCCATCTCTTCTAAAAATACAAAAAATTAGCTGGGCATGGTGGCATGCACCTGTAATCATAGCTACTCAGGAGGCTGAGGCAGAAGAATCGCTTGGGAGGCGGAGGTTGCAGTGAGCCGAGATTGTGCCACTGCACTGTAGCCTGGGCAACAAGAGCAAAACTCTATCTCAAAAAAATATAAATAAATAAGAGATAATCTGTAATTGAGAGAATTGAAATAATTTTTACTAAGTCATAAGTCCTTTTCAGGGGAGAAATGGCTAACGGAGAGAGAGACAAAAGAAAAATAATTTTTGATAAATGGCACAGGTAGTGAAATAGAGGGAAGCAGTAGAAAATATGGGAAATGGTTTTACAGTAGGTTATCCAAAGGTGTCTGGAAAAAAAATGATTTTGTAGACAGAAAGGGAAGGATTTGGGGGTAGTTTTTGTTCTTGGGGTTTTTTTTCTAGATCGTGAATCGTATCACCAAATAAGTTCTTTATTCTGCATGTGCTTACTTACATCATTTTATTATATATGGTAAAATATAATATTAACAATTTACACTGTTATGCCAAAAAGCCAGTACTGCAATGGTAGAATTTACCAGTTAGGCTCAACTGAATGAATTCTCATTTGATTTTTTTATATCTTTGGTTGGGGAATACTTTTGTAGGCAGAGACGGAATTGCAGAGAGCTGCAATGGATGCTAGCCGAACAAGTCGTCATCTGGAGGAAACTATTAACAACTTTGAAAGGCAGAAAATGAAGGATATAAAGGTAATAAAGTAATTGTTAGGGTTCAAAACATGTTTTTAACCTTATTTTTTACTTTAAACTCATGAAAAATTTAAATTACTCTAAATTTGAAAGCCCGTAATACCCCTTATAAAGAAAATATGATTAATAAGGGGGTGGGCACAGTGGCTTATGCCTGTAATCCTAGCACTTTGGGAGGCCAAGGCAGGTGGATCAGTTGAGGCCAGGAGTTTGGGATGAGCCTGGGCAACATGGAAAAACCCCGTCTCTACAAAAAACTAGCCAGGTGTGGTGGCACATGCTTGTATACCCAGCTTCTTAGGGGGCTGAGGCAGGAGGATCACCTGAGCCTGGGGAGGTCGAGGCAGCAGTGAGCCATGACTGCACCACTGCACTCCCTGCGCTCCAGCCTGGGCAACAGGGCCAGACCCTGCCCACCCCACCCCCCAACAACAATAAAAAGAAAACAGAAAAAGCAAAAAATATTATAAATAAAATATATCAAGTTTTTTTTTTAGTGGAAACAGTGATATATAAAAGACCAACATTTCTAACCAGAAGCCAGATATTCAGCTTTTTATCACAAATACTATTTAATCAAGGGGAACTAACATTTTTTTTTTGAGACGGACATTTATTGTGTTTTTATATACCAGGCACTACACCAGGCACTTTACATAAATTCTTGCAGTCTTCACAGCAACTCTATGAGGATGAGATGTTATTATGAAATTAAGCAGCCAGGCGTGGTGGCTCACACCTGTAATGCCAGCACTTTGGGAAGCTAAGGCAGGCAGATCACTTGAGGTCAGGAGTTTGAGACCAGCCTGGCCAATATGGGGAAACTCCATCTCTACTAAAAATACAAAAATTAGCCAGGCGTGATGTCACGCACCTGTAATCCCAGCTACCCTGGAGGCTGAGGCAGGAGAATCACTTGAACCCAGGAGGTGAAGGTTGCAGTGAGCCAAGAAGATCATGCCACTGCACTCCAGCTTGGGTGACAGAGCAAGACTCCGACTCAAAAAAAAAAAAATAAAAGTAAAAGAAATTAAGCAGAGACATAAAATATTTTACCCAAAGTACAATAGCCTGAAATAGGAGCTATAAACCAATTTTTTAATCTGTGGTTTCTGTTATAATACAGTCATTAATTTTTATAGCTTAATACTTTGTAGTAACTACATATTATCAAATAAGTAAACAGGGTAATAGTAGCCAACCACATAAATTTGCATCTACTGTGATATGGTATCTTAGTCAACAAAATCACAAGAATTGCCTTATTCTAACGCATATGTAGATTTGAAACTTTCTTGGGGATCATGAAATTCAGCAGGTCTTTTTGATAACCATCTTGGAAACACTTGAAGGACCTCTTATGACCATCTTACAGACTAAAACTCATCTAAGGCTCTTTTTGGCTCACTGAAGACTTTCCTGTAACAAGCTTTAAATATGTTTGTTTTTATTTTACTACTGTTGACAAATCTTCCTTCATAAGCTGTATTCTTTCAATAAAATAAGCATTATCTGCCACTTAATTATATTATTTATCTCTGAAATCCATGAAACAGTATTCATTTACATCTTTTATTTTCTTTAATTTCCTGTCATAGTTTCAAAGGATTTCTGAGCTCAATTTAGTCACAGGCTCTGTACTCTTCTGTGTAAGAGTAGGTTGCTACCCACAGAAGAACATCTCAGGGGGCCGTCCCGAGTCAAATTCCTTTACCAAGCTAGGAGAGTATGGTCAGGGTATAAAGTTTTATAATTGCTGACATTCCCTCTTAAACTGAGGGAGGAAGGAGAATTATTAAGATAATTAATTAGCCTTAACCTGAAAAATGGGAATGGAGACTTGTGAGCTATGCCTGATTCCACTGTTGGATAAAGGCTTCTTTAGTGATGGGAAACTGATTACTTGCTCCATCATTGTTCCTCAGACCTGCACATTTTTCATTTACACATGGAAATTTGTCTCCATTCTGATCTTTGGGCTCACTTCTATGTTCTGCCTGGATGCTGGTTTTAATTCCCTGGGCATTACACAGTACCAGACCCCACAGAGAAAGTGAGTGCAGCATTCCCAGCTACAATTCCTGCTATCTTGGATTTCCTGAAGCAACAGGAGATGGAGTAAGGTGCTGTATGGTGGAGGGTGCACAGAGAAGAAAAGAGCTTCTAAGCTCTTCTCTATTGTGCCCCCTAAAGAGGGAAGTCTCTTGATTTCAGGAAGTCTCTTGGTCACAGAAGAAAAATTTTTTTAAAAGACAGGAAGAAACCTACACTTTAAAAACATTGAGCTATAATTCACTGTGCAACTCTGGTTTTGAGTGTATACACAGATATATATATATCACCACTCAATGTTAGAACATTGTCATCACTTCAACCTTGTACAGTTTAGCTTTTGCCCCCCTGCCTGCCTCCCAACCCTTAGCAGCCACCACTAATTTATGGATTGAGCTATTCTGCACATTTCATAGAATGGAATCATCAAATATGTTGACTTCTGTGACTGGCTTCTTTCACTTAGCCTGCTTTCAAGGCATATCCATGTCGTAGGATGTATCAGTACTTCATTCCTTTTTTTGACCAAATAATATTCCATTGTATGGATATACCACATTTTGTTTACTCATTTCATAGACATTTCGGTGGTTTCCACCTTTTGGCTATTGTGAATACTAGCATAAACATTTATGTACAAGTCTTTATGTAGACATATATTTTCATTTCTTTTGGATATATACCAGGAGTGGAATTGCTGGATTACTGGTAACTTTATGCTTAAGCATTTGAGGAAGTGCCAGACCATTTTCTAAAGTGAATGCACCATTGTGTTTGCCCACCAGCAGTATATGAGAGTTACAACTTCTCTGCATCCTCAGTACTTGCTATTCATCAGACTTCTTGATTGTAGCTCTCCTAGTGGGTTTGAAGTAGTAGTTTCATTGTAGTAGTCGTCTCATTAGTTTTGACTTGCATTCTGTGATGATGCTTTTTTTTTTTTCTTTTTTTTAAGTAGAGATGAGGTCTCACTATGTTGCCCAGGCTGGTTTTGAACTCCTGGTCTCAGGTGATCCTCCCACTTCAGCCTCCCAAAGTGCTGGCATTACAGGCGTGAGTCACTGTGCCTGGCCTGATGATGCTTTTTGGCCATTTGTGTATATCTGCCTTGAACAAATGGCTATTGAGATCCTTTACCCTTTTTTTCTCCTTTTCTTTTTTTCTTTTTTTTTTTTTTCGAGACAGATTCTCCCTCTGTCACCCAGCCTGGAGTGCCTCCCAGGTTCAAGTGATTCTCCTGCCTCAGCCTCCCAAGTAGCTGGGATTACAGGCATGCACCACCACGCCCGGCTAATTTTTGTATTTTTAGTAGAGATGGGGTTTCACCATGTTGGCCAGGCTGGTCATGAACTCCTGACCTCAGGTGATCTGCCCACCTCTGCCTCCCAAAGCGCTGGGATTACAGGCGTGAGCCACCATGCCCGGCTCCTTTACCCTTATTTTAACTGGATTGTCTTATTTCTGAGTTGTGAGAGATTTTTATATATTCTAGATAGAAGTCCCTTATCAGATAATCTGCAGTTTTTCCCATTCTGTGGGTTGCCTCGTCACTTTCTTGATAGTGTCTTTGAAGCACAGGTTTTTAATTTTCATGAAATCCAATTTATCTCTCTTTTCTTACTTGTGCTTTGATGTTATAGCTAAGAATCCACTGTCAAATCCAAGGTCATGAATATTTATTCCTATGTTCTCTAACAGTTTTATACTTTCAGCTCTTATGTCTTTGATCCATTTGAATTAATTTTTATATATGGTTAAATTTTGTAAAGGTTAAATTTCATTCTTTTGCATGTGACTGTCTAGTTGCAGCACCATTTGTTGAAGAGACTATTCTTTCCTCAGTTGAATGGTCTTGGCATCTTTGTTGAAAATCAGTTGACGTGGTTTTACTTCTGGGCTCCCATTCCTTTTCATTGATCTGTGTGTCTATCCTTATGCCAATACCACACTGTCCTAACATTGCTTTATGGTACGTTTTTAAATCAGGTAATGTGAGTCTTTGTACTTTCTTCTTTTTTAAAATTGTTGTGGCTATTCTGGATCTATTGCAATCCTGTATGAATCTTAGAATCAATTTGTCAATTTCTACAAAGAAGTCAGTTCAGATTCTTATAAGGATTGTATCAGATATGTAGATCAATTTGAGGAGTATTGACACCTTAAGAGTAATTCTTCCAGTCCATGAACATGGGATGTTTTTCCATTTATTTTAATATTCTTTAATTTCTTTAAACACTATTTGTAGTTTTCAGAATATAAATTGTGCATATCTTTTGTTAAACTTCTTCCTAAGTATTTTATAATTCCTGTTGCTATCGTAAATGGATTTGTTTTCCTAATTTCATTTTCAGATTGCTTGTCACAAATGTATAGAAATACAATTGTTTTTTGTGTACTGACTTATGTCTTACAACCTTGCCAAACTTGATTATTAGTTCTAATAGTTTTTTAGTGGATACGTTACAATTTTCCACATATAAATTTTGTTTTCTGCAACAACCTACAATTTAAATGCAAACTCCCATAACCCTAGCAGACTCCCAGAAATATGAGCACTAATGAATACCAGTCTGTTAGGGTTCTGAATCTCCATTCTGCACATCATTCCTCATCACTGTCAAATTGCTTCCTTTCCAAGTAAGGCCACATTTGGGATCTTTTATAATAAAGAGGGATGTAGAAATCTCACAATGGTAGCCTCAAAGATCAGTCAAAAGGGTTACATTACAGCCCCCTTACTTTTTTTTTTTTTTTTAATATAGAGCTGGTGTCTCCCTGTGTTGCCCAGGCTGGTCTCAAACTCCTGGGCTCAAGCAGTCCTCCCACCTCGACCTCCCCAGGTGCTGGGATTACAGGCGTGAGCTACCGTGCCTGGCTGGCCCCCTTATTTCTAATAAAAACAACATTCAGATATTGCCATGTTGATCTTAGCATGTCTCATAAACATTTCTGTGAGATAAATACTTGGAAAAGTCAGATTATTGATACCACTCTTAATGTGGGGAGAAACAGACAGAACATTCCTATTCTTACCTGTTATCAGGCTACTGCTTCTGATAAGGGCAGAGTTTGTGGCTCCTTTAACCATTCTGGAAGCAGAAATGATTGGCAGTAGTGAGCACTGCTCATAACCATGTGTGCATTACTGTGTTTGAGGTGAGTTTAATTGATAAGTCCATTTGAATTTTGGTATTGATATTAAACAGCAAGGTAATACATTTTTGACAGACTTTTCATAGGAACTTTGCAGAGTGTCTCTCTGAAATCAACTGGCACAGAACTTAGTGTACAAAATGAGAGAAAAATCACAATCCCGTTTGTTTCCATGTATTAGGAAAAGTCATCAGTATATGATGAATGTCAAGGGAATTTCACAATTACAAAAAAGGTACTTAACCAGGAGTTACTCCTGTAACAAACAGGGATGGGAACTCAGTATGTAGTGAAGTAGCTGACATGAACAAGAAACATCATAATTAATTTTTATAGCTTTATTTTTATTATAAATATAAATCATAAAACTTATAAAATTACAGAGAAAAATTTAGTCTCACCACCCAAAAATATTTACCATTTTTTATTTTATCCTTCCAGATTTTTCCTATGCATATATACAGAGACATAATAATAACAATAACAAGCATTTCTTAAACATTGACTGTGTGCCAGGTACCATTCTAAGCATTTTGCATGAATAAACTCATTAATTCCTCAAAATATCATTATGAGGAAGGTACTATCTTTAGCCCTAACAGTTATACATTAATGGGACCACTGTATATATAGCATCTCTTATTAAAACTTATGGATATATTTATGCCAAGAAACAGATCCATATCATTTTTTGTTATCTTTATGGTATTCTGCAGTATGGTTATACTAGTTCATTTAACCAGTCCTCATTGGTGAATGTCTAGGTTATTTTTGCAATTGTAGCTATCACTGCATCAATACACATTGTTAAACAGCAGCCTTTGTGCTGGCCCAGTTATTCTCTTGAGATAAATTACCAGAAGTGGAGCTCCTCCTTCAGAGCATACTTTTAATTTTAATATATATTTTTAAAACTTCTGTCCACAAAAGTTAAACCAGTTTACATTCCTACGAAACCTTGCATAAGCACAGGTACAATGATGAGTTTGTTTTTTTGTTGTTGTTTTGAGACCGAGTCTCACTCTGTCACACAGTCTGTAGTATGGTGGCATGATCTTGGCTTACTGCAACCTCAGCCTCACGGATTCAAGTGATTCTCCTGCCTCAGCCTCCCGAGTAGCTGGGATTACAGGCATGCACCACCATGCCCAGCTAATTTTTGTATTTTTAGTAGAAACGGGGTTTCACCATGTTGGCCGGGGTAGTCTAGAACTCCTGACCTCAGGTGATCCACCTGCCTTGGCCTCCCAAGGTGCCAGGATTACAGGCATGAGCCACTGCACCCAGCGTGTTTTTGTTCTTTTTGTTTTTGTTTTTTTTTTGTTTGTTTGTTTTTATGACAATGTTGACACCATAAGTTGCAGTATTTTTAATAAGACGATAGGTAAAAAATCAGTATCATTTGCATATTACTGCTGAGCTTTTTAAATGTATTTAGCGATACATTTCTTTAGTAAATTATATTTTTCCTTAACCTATATTTCTGTTGGATGTTGGAATTTCTTACTAATTTCTAAAAATTCTTTATATGGAGAAAATTAGCCCTTCAAATTAAAGAGAAAGTATGTTGCAAATGTATTTTCTCATTTTACTGCTTACAGTGTTTTTGCCACCTCTAAGTTTTCTTTTTATTGCCAAATCTGTCTTCTTTTTGGTTTCTTCCTTGGTGTCATGCTTAGACAGGTTTTCATCTCCTAGGTTATGTAAATACTTGCTTATATTTTCTTGAGTTTTAAGATATTTTAAACATTAAATATTTAGCTGGCAACTGTGTTTTGCATGTGGTATACATGGATATATAACTTTAATTTTCAAATGGATAGACAGTTCTCCTACATCCTTTATTGAATATCCTATACTCTGGAGAGCTGTCATTTCCTCTTTCAAAATGTTCTTAAAACCTTTTCTTTAAAGATCTCTTTTGTTAATCAAACAAGATGGAGGCTTTACTGTTAGTCACTACGTCCAATTTAGCTAGTTGACTTTGTTGTTCTTGTTGAGACAGAAGTCTCCAAACGTTGCCCAAGCTGGTCTGGGACACCTGGACCCAAGGGAACCTCCTCCCTCAGCCTGCCAAGTAGCTGGGATTATAGGCACATGCTATTGTGCCTGGCTAGTTTACTTCTTGAGCATTAAAAATGGGTGTTTTGGCTTGTCATCGACTCTTAGTTCAGTTTTCCCTCTAGGAGTTTCCACACTCAAGAAAACCTGACTGCTTTCTGGTTTGCAACTATCATAAGGACACTAACAACTAAGAGTAGGTCTCAGCCCTGGTCAGAAGCCATTCCTCCTCTAAGGTATTCCTGGGTATCTAGAGATACTTTAATATGAAATCCAAAATTGTATTTTAGCATAATCCCGTTTATCAGTCAGTTGCCAGCCCGGTATACCTGAGCCCTCTATAATTTACATGAAGTGACAATAAGGGTCATTGTGAATCACAGTTACAAGTCTTTTTTACCTAGGCCCTGTCCTCTCAGTCTGACATATATCACTGAGTAGCAATCAAAGCCTCTTAATGCTCCCTTAAGTGTTTTTCCAATCATCTAGGAAGAATGGGACTGGAGGAAGGAATCACAGGCCACTGATAATTATCTATATGGCTATCCTCCAAAGTATATGACCACTCCTTTCTGGGTTATCTTAGGAGAGCAGGGATGAAGGGAAATGTGTATTTGACTACTGCCTTCTAATATAATCCATGCTTGAGTATTGTCTGCCTTGTTCTTATTCAGCCCAGTTCTCTCTACATTGCTTATTTTGTTATAATTAACAAAATAAGATCATGTTTATTAAAAACTTGCCTGGTTTCCATCTTTTCCGTACCTACTGATTACCTCACCCCCTGCTTAGATCAACAGGCACGTCTTCACTCATACTCTTTGTTCATGATCTTCCTTGTCATAGGTTTCCATCATGCTTATAGAGGTTACCTGCACAGTTTATCTGTGAAGGAAATTACTGATTCCAGCAAGAACAGCACAGTTCAGTGGGCAATAGAAAAAAACCTTAAATGAGCTATAACCTTATAGCCTTAGAATAAGATCTGTGTCTAAAGAGTCTTACCTGTGAGCAACACTAGGCAAGTCAATATTTGTAAACTAGAACGCTGTATGCAAATATATGGTGTTATCATCAGTGGCAGGGTGTCATTACTACCAAGTAACTCCTTTATGTTTAGAGAATACAAGTAGCATACAGTGTGGAACATAATTCCTGTTTAAAAAACATTCTACTGTTTAAACATCAGTTGGAATTGCTAAAACACCAGCTTCATAACTGAACTGCTCTAATACTTAATAAGCATATGGTATTAAAAGTATATAGTAGCATACATTTTAGTCAGATCTTTTGTTATTATAAATGTCAATTACTAGGTATAAAGAGAACTAACTAAAATAAAAAATAAGAGGGAAGTGAATGGTGATAAAGGAAATACTTTGTATAATTTGAAGGTTTGGCAGCAAAAGGTCTTCATAACTGTTTTTCAGTTATCTTTTGTACTTTATTTGCCCTATAGAAAAACAGATACTTATGTATTTTATAAAATACCAAGACTATAACGAGGAATAAAGTTACTATATTCATAAAGAAATTTAAATCATTGTTTGAATTCAATTCTTTGTTTTTTAGACTATATTTTCTGAATTTATCACAATCGAAATGTTATTTCACGGCAAAGCTTTAGAGGTCTACACTGCTGCCTACCAGAATATACAAAACATTGATGAAGATGAAGATTTAGAGGTAGGACTATGTCTAAGCTCAGTTCTTCTGTTAATGTGGAAATATTTAAAAGAGAACATTAGTATGTGATTAATGCCTTTTTTTTTTTTTTTTGAGACAGAGTCTCACTCTGTTGCCCAGGTTGGAGTGCAGTAGCGTGATCTCAGCTCACTGCAACTTCCGTCTCGTGGGTTTAAGCAATTCTCCTGCCTCAACCTCCCAACTAGCTTGGATTACAGGTGCCCGCCACCATGCCCAGCTAATTTTTGTGTTTTTAGTAGAGATGCGGTTTCACCATGTTAGCCAGACTGGTCTTAAACTCCTGATCTCAAGTGATGCGCCCACCTCAGCCTCCCAAAGTGCTGGGATTACAGGCATGAACCACCGCGCCCAGCCACGATTAGTATCTTAAATTTGAACACTACAGTGGTTATTATCCACTGTAATGGTAATATCCAGTGTAATCCAAAACAGATGAACTTTTATGATTTTCTATTTATTTTCAATTTTTCAAATTAACCATGGCAAAAGTTCCACGAGTTAATTTATTAATAGCTAGTAAAATATAATTTACATAAAGCCATTAAATAAAATACACAATAAAGCCACAATAAAATAAAATGTGTATCATTTTGACTGGTGATAGAAGCCCACTGAAGTCTGCTAAAAAATAGCTAACGTTTGTTGACTTCAGTAACATTTGAGTATTTACATCATGCACAATGCCCAAAGCTTTACATGCATTTTCTCATTCAAACCTCAAAATCTTAGGTGGTAGGTGCTGCTATAACTCTCATTTTACAACTACAGAAACAGGCTTAGAGGATTTAAATAACTTATTTGTGGCCACTTAGCTAGTAAATAGCAGAATCAAGATTCTGACTATGTAATGTAATCACTAAGCTATGAAATAAATGTAGGTTATGTAAGCTTGCTTTATGCTGATGGTTTTAGTTAAATGCAAATAATTCTGATTGGCCAACTAACATTAGAGCAAGTAAATATCAAAGCCTGGTCCTCAATGAGCAATTCTGTAAATACCCAACCCTCTTACCTTCCAAATGGAAAAAATAAAGGTACGAAAGTATTTATGCTGAAGTAAACTGTTCAAGACATACTTTCCCCATCTCATCTCTAATATAGAAGTGAAAAAAGCCATGTAATCCCAACATATAACAAGAGTTCTGTATTAATAAAATATGGAAGTGTCTACCACTTAACAATTTGAAGACTCCCCCAAAATTTTTTTTATATCTCCCCCCCGCCCTTCCAAGACAGAGTCTTGCTCTGTCACCCAGTCTGGAGTGCAGTGGTGCGATCTCGGCTCACTGCAACCTCCAGTCCTGGGTTCAAGTGATTCTCCTGCCTCAGCCTCCCTAGTAGCTGGGATTACAGGTGCCTGCCACCATGCCCAGCTAATTTTTCTATTTTTAGTAGAGATGGGGTTTCACCATGTTGGCCAGGCTGCTCTCAAACTCCTGACCTCGTAATCCGCCCGCCTCGACCTCCCAAAGTGCTGGGATCACATGTGTGAGCCACTGCCCTGGCCTAATTTTTTTTGTATCTTAACTGTCAGTAAAGAGACCCTCTGAGCCTTCCTGTCCCATTACTCCACGGGCTCCAGGAAACTTAAAACCAGAATATAGGTTAAAGAAAATGAAGAAAGTACATATTACAGTATATGTATATATGTTTCTAATGTCAAAATCTATTTGTTCTATATCAGTTATATATACATATTTATATTTCTCTATTTGTCATTAATGACTTCCCAAGTGTTACTTCCAAACACTACAGCTAAGGTTTCTTAACTTTCACTCCTTTTCATGTCCTGCTTTTAAAAATTGATTATGAAGGCCAGGCGCGGTGGCTCACGCCTGCAATCCCAGCACTTTGGGAGCCCAAGGCAGGTGGATCACCTGAGGTCAGGAGTTCAAGACCAGCCTGGCCAACATGGTGAAACCCCATCTCTACTAAAAATACAAAAATTAGCCAGGCTTGGTGGCATGCGCCTGTAATCCCAGCTACTCGGGAGGCTGAGGCAGGAGAATCGGTTGAATCTGGGAGTCGGAGGTTGCAGTGAGCCAAGATTGTGCCACTGCACTCTAGCCTGGCAACAGAGTGAGACTCCATCCAAAAAAAAAAAATTGATTATCAAGCTTTCGTCTGTCATTTATAAAATAATAAAATAGCAAATGTTTATATAATTGAGTCAGCTACTGATCTTTGCATTTTAACTATATCATTTTAATCCTCTCAACAACTTTGATAAAAGTACTTATATCTGATTTCTGTGGATGAGAAAACTGAAGCACACTGAGGTTAAGAAACTTCCCAGAGATCTCATAGCTAGTAAGTAGCAGAGCTAGAAGTCTAATCCGGAAGTCTGACTACAAGGCCCATTATGCTTTAATCCTCTCTACATTAGACTTCCACAAGTATGGTTCTTGATGAGTGACATTAACCATTTCCTGCAAGAAATAACACTGCATTTAGTGTCAGGTTCAAAAGTGATCCCCCAATTCTCCTTCAAGACTGTAGTCCACTTTATAAGTATTTTCACTCTTCTTTGTATAATACCTTTGACATACCATTTGTTAACTGACCTTAAAGTTCCTTCAAGCCCTTCAGTCCCCAAGGTTTTCCTTCTCATCCCAGAGGTCCTAGATACTTTTTTGTCACACCACTTCCTTTATAACTTTTTACCACTACTCTTAATCAGCCATCTAAGTAGTTTGTGGGAGAAGAGCTCTATGTAAAACTAAAGATCTCAGGAATATGTGGTAGATTTTTTTTTTAATATCAACTCCCCTACTTTCTAGTGAAGTAATACTGAGCAAGTTAACTTCGCTCTTCAGCTTCCTCCCTTCTAAAATGGAGATACTGTAGTACTTACCTCATATAGTGTTTGTTCAACAACTGTTTATCGAGCACCTCATATGCACCAAGCACCATTCTAAGTGTGAAGGATGTAGCATTCTAAGTTAGAAACAGTCCAAGTTGTCAAAGCAGTAAATTTAAATCTACCAGGGAATTCAGACATTAAAAACTGTGTAACGATTTTTTTATATGACCAGTCCTATAAATAAAAAAAAAATGTGTTGTGTGTGATGGAGGGTTACAAATAGTCTGGAGAATCAGAGTGATTTCTTAGAATCTTGAGGGATGCATGGGAGGATGCCTGGCAAAAACTTTCAGGTAGAGGGCATAGATAGATATACAAAGGTCCTGAGGCAGGACTGTTGTGAAGAAAGAACAGTGTATTTAAAACAACACAATTGAGAATCATGGCATGTCATGGAAAAAAACAAAAACAAAACAGCACAGTATAGGGCACGAGCACGTGTTCAATGAACCACGGGCATAAACTATTATTATGCCATTATTGTGGAGAGAACAGGCTGGAGAGAATTGTGGGACCAGGGGAAGTAACTAATTGATGTAACTGATATAATATCAAACAGGTACCTACCAAGAGGAAGGATCCTGTAAATACAGGTTTCTTGGAAAAAAGTAAAGAAAACATGCAGAAAAGACTGAGAAATAACTTATTCTTCCAGATAGTCCATGCTTTATAAGAACCACTGAGATTTATTCCAGCTGCAGCCAGTGTTTTGTAGTTAGGCACCTCTAGTTATATCACAAACCATCTTAATGGTTCTTCACATAAAAAGTATTGTCGGCCAGGCGCGGTGCCTCATGCCTGTAATCCCAGCACTTTGGGAGGCTGAGGTGGGTGGATCATGAGGTCAGGAGTTCGAGACCATCCTGGCCAACATGGTGAAACTCTGTCTCTACTAAAGATATAAAAAACTAGCCAGGCATGGTGGCGGGTGCCTGTAATCCCAGCTACTCGGGAGGCTGAGATGGAAGAATCACTTGAACCTGGGAGGCAGAGGTTGCAGTGAGCCGAGATCGCACCAGTTGCACTCCAGCCTGGGTGACAGGGTGAGACTCCATCTCACAAAAAAAAAAAAAAAAGTAGTCAGGTCACCTCTGTATTAACTTCAGAGCACATTCAGATCTTGAGAACTGCTCTTAGAAGAGATCTTGGACCATGTTGGAAAATGTATTATTGCCAATAAATTGGAGTAAAATGTTAATTGTAATAAATATTTAACTGGTATAGACTTGTATCCCAAGGGTTACATACTGTTTTCCATTTCCCACTTTAAATTCCATCTTTGCTAGAAAAGTTAACGTTTTAAGAAAAATATTTCTCCTCCAAATACCAGTTGATTAATGAGTCATTGCATTTATTTTTAATTTTTTTCTTTTTGAGACAGAGTCTCGCTCTGTTGCCCAGGCTGGAGTGCAGTGGCACTATCTCAGCTCACTGCAAGCTCCGCCTCCTGGGTTCACGCCATTCTCCTGCTTCAGCCTCCCAAGTAGCTGGGACTACAGGCACCCACCACCTCGCCTGACTAATTTTTTGTATTTTTAGTAGAGACAGGGTTTCACCATGTTAGCCAGGATGGTCTCGATCTCCTGACCTCATGATCCACCTGCTTTGGCCTCCCAAAGTGCTGGGACTGCAGGCGTGAGCCATGGTGCCTGGCCCAAGTCACTGCATTTTTATATCATACCAGGATGTCAGTGGTCCATGTCTGGCACCAAAATTGAATTTGGTGCTTGGTAACGTGTTAACCTAATTAGCACCCCTGAATTACTTTAAAACATAAGTCTCACCTCCTGTCTTTTATCCTTGATTCCTTCCGTGTCCTGCAGTTCTCTTAAAGGAATGTGTAGCCATCCCCTAATTTAGGTCTCCTTTTCCCCCCCATAGAAGATGTTAAATTCACTTTTGCCAAATGATGTTAACTGTGTTTGCAACTTAACTGTTAACATCATTCATTTGGCAAAAGTGAATTTAATTAACATCTTCTATTTGCCAGGGAGGAGATGCATAGATAAAACAGGGCTCCGTTGCTCTACAGAACTTAAGACTTGTTGAGACAGATATGTAATCAATTACAAAACACTGAGTTAAAAGCAATACTTGAGGGTATGAACAGTAGGTGCTACTCAGACAATAGGGGAATGCAGAAGAAAGATGGCGTTTTACATTGTTCTTGAAGGACAAGTAATTCTTGAAGGACAGTTTGTTGTAATTCTAGGCTAAGGAACCAGCATTGCAAAGGCATAGTATAACTTAGGTTCTGCATTTACAGTCAAGAGCCACAAAAAGTTTTAGAATAGAGAAAGAGGCCAAGCGTGGTGGCCCACGCTTGTAATCTCAGCATTACGGGAGGCTGAAGCAGGATTGCTTGCGGCCAGGAGTTTGTGACCAGCCTGGGCAACATAGCGAGACACTGTCTGCACAAAAAATGAAAAAATTAGCCAGAGTACACCTGTGGTCCCAGCTACTCAGGAGGCTGAAGCAGGAGAATCACTTGAGCCCAGGAGTTCGAGGCTACAGTGAGCTATGACTGCACTACTGCAATTCAGCCTAAGTGACAGAGTGGGTCCCTGTCTAAAAAAAGAGAGCAATGACATATTTTGGCCTTAAATAAAAAGTAAGCTATAAAGGGTATGTAAATAAAAGAGAAGTGCCTCAGGTGAGAAATGTATAAGTTTTATATACATATATATATTTTTAAGACAGGGTCTCATCCTGTTGCCCATGCTGGCATGCGGTGGCACAGTCGCGGCTCACTGCAGCCTTGACCTCTGAGCTTAGGTGATCCTCCCACCTCAGCCTCCCAAGTAGCTGGAATTATAGGCACGTCCCACTATGCCTGGCTAATTTTCATATTTTTTGTAGAGATGGAGTTTCGCCATGTTGCCCAGGCTGGTCTTGAACTCCTGGGGCTCAAGCGATGTGCCTGCATTGGCCTCCCAAAGTGTCAGGTGAGAAATTTAGGGAGAATGCCCAGGCTTATAGTTCAGTCTTCTAGGTAAAAGATAATGTCTTTCATTTTAATAGCTAATCCAAAGCTACACTGTTCAGTAAAGTAGCCATTAGGCATATAACTATTTAAAGTTCAATTTAAAATTTCAGCTCCTCAGCCACATGAACCACATTTGAAGTGCTTAGCAGCCACACATGGCCAGTGGCTACGTTTCTGTACAGTACAGAACAGCAAGCATTTCCATCATCTCAGAAAGTTCTTCTGGACAGTGCTGGTCTAGAGCAGGAGATAGTTGGGAGCATGAATACAGCTGTCACAGGGTATGCTTGTCAGGGGATTAGTTGAAGGGTAGTCATTAACAGTGTAGATAAGATCTTTCAGAGAAACTTTTTTTTTGAGACAGGGTCTCACTCTGTTGCCCAGGATGGAGTGCAGTGGCATGATCTTGGCTCACTGCAACCTCTGCCTCCCAGGCTCAAGTGATTCTCCTGCCTCAGCCTCCCAAGTAGCTGGGACTACAAGCATGCACCACCACCCCTGGCTGATTGTTTTTTTAATTGTTTGAAGAGATGGGGTTTTGCCATGTTGCCCAGGCTGGTCTCAAACTCCTAGGCTCAAGTGATCCTCCTGCCTTGGCCTCCCAAAGTGCTGGGATTATAGGCATGAGCCACGGTGCACAGCAGCATTGTTTTTATATATAATAAGTGGCCTAAAGGAAACCCTTTAAAAATATTTTAGGTGTAAGTAGTAGAAAAGGAGATATAAAGAACTAGAGAAGCCAGGACAATGAAAGAGTTTAGTAGCATTTAAGTTTCAGGAAGGGGGTCAGTGAGGATGAAGAGGAAAAAAAGACCTTGGTGATGTGAGCAAGACCAATTTTAGTGGGAGGTGAAAAGCTCAATTGTAGTTTGTTGATAAATAAATGGAAAAGAAATTTTTTTAAAAAGAAAATGGAGATGAAGTTGAATATTCAAGAAAGTTTTTAAAGAAGTTATACCTTGAGATAACTAACAACAAAAAAAAAAGACTGATCTTGAGCTTGTTTTCTAGGAGAGGGGACCTGTGGACAACAAAAGCTTTTGTTTGTTGGTTGGGTTTGAAGTTTTGGTTAAAGGAAAAATGCACATTGGAAATAAATCAGAATGGTATTTTTTGAGAGAAGGAAAAGGAGGGGCGAAAAGCTTGAGGGAAAGGAGGAAAGTTGAAGAGATTCGTATCTGATAACCTTACCTATTAGTCTATACAGAGACATGGTGGGGGTAGGGTAGAAAAGATGGAGCTAGAAAGGCTTAAGAGTGTTAACATTTGGAAATAGTGCCTTAAGGAAAGAGAACTGACAAGTCATGGCATTACAGATCCTAGTAAGGTTGGAATCCATAAATTATAGTGGTTTCAATTTACTCTTAGGTAATTTTCATAGCAGTACTGCAGAGTTAAATTGGTAAGAGTTGAGAATATGCAGAACAGAAAGATTCAAAGGTATGAGTCGCAGCCTCCCTACTAGCTTGCATGCTCTTTGAGGGTCTCAACTTTTGCAGTTCTCCTGGCAAAAGCATCTAAATGATTGTTTCATGACTAATAAGTGTTTAATATCTGTCATCATCTTACATAGTTCAAATAGAATTTTTAGCTTTCATCTTTCTAGCTTATTTTTGTTTTTTATTTTACATTTACAATAATTGGAATTTTGTCCATTTGGGGGGAGTTGTTTTTTAAAAAAAATCTTAACTAAGGAACTTAATTTGACTGTCTTGATTTTGTTTAGCATCTACTTTATAATGGTATTTTATCATTACAATAGGTTTTCCGAAATTCTCTGTATGCACCAGATTATTCATCTCGTTTAGATATTGTAAGAGCAAATTCAAAGTCACCTCTTCAGAGATCACTGTCAGCTAAGTGTGTATCTGGAACAGGACAGGTGAGCAAGAAACCATACTCTGAAGGAATTTGGGCTCTGCTGCCTTTGGAATTGTTGAGTTCTAAAAATGTTTCCCCTCAGTCATATCACCTCGGTAAATTACCCTCCCCTGGACCTATTTCTACTCTTCTATAAAATGACGGAAGATTGCACTAAGTGCAGCTTTGTTATTTCTTAATTATCTTTTATACTGTAATTACATATTACTCTCTAAAGCATAACACTTGAGAGCAGAAGTGGAAAAGACGAAAGAATGCTAATGCAGATGTGTTATCT
>NW_026652284.1:73842481-73924743 GCF_009828535.3 Hylobates moloch
AGCAGAAGTGGAAAAGACGAAAGAATGCTAATGCAGATGTGTTATCTGCTATAATATGAAGAGCACAGATTCTGAAGTCCAACTTAGTATCAAAACTTAGTGGATCTCATTAAATTATAAAGTTAAATACCAAATTATACCAAAAAAGGGCTTTTACTGAACACAGAAATCATTTCATTTTTTTCTATATACAGAAAGCCTGAGTTTCCCAGTATCTAGAGCAGGGGCTGACAAACTTTTTCTGTAAGATGTGGAGACTAAAGTTCTTAGGCTTTGTGGGCCATATGGTTTCTACCCCAACAACTATAAATAACAACTATGAGTAAGACATAAAGCAGTATGACTGTGTTCTAATAAAATTCTATTTACAAAAGCAGGAGGCTGACTGGGCCACAACTTGCCAAACCCTGATCTAGAGAGCTATGCCTTTTTCATATCTAGCCTTCAGAATATAAAATTCAACAAACTATTTTCAAGATACAACTTTTAGGTAAATTTGATACCATACCTTCTATTTTCATTTGATTCTCCTGTAAGCATTTATTTTGTTTTATATGTATGTATCTGTCCCCCAACCCAATTATATTTTTATTATTCCGGCATTAAGTGCCTTGAACATAAATTCCATAAATTTATTTTTACAGTCCATATAAAGTTTTGACAACTAATAATGTTACCTTAGCTGACACTTGTATAGCACTTCAGAATGCATTATCCCAGGGTTTCTCAACCTCAGCACTGCTGACTTTGGGACAAATAATTGGGCCCACCAGGGAGGAAAAAGGGGACGGAATACTGTCCTGTATATTGTGACGATATTAAGCAGATATTAGCATCCCCCGCCTCTACCCACAACATGCCAGTAGCACACATAAACAGCCCCAGTAGTGACAAACAACAGTGTCTCTAGACAGTCCCAAATGTCCCCTGGGTTAATCATCCTCAGAGAAGTTTTAAGCAATATGTCCCACGTGGCAGCAGTCAGGCAACTTAAAACTGGTGAATTCAGATTCTCAACTCATTCCATTTAAATCACACTACTTTTACATCAGTATTTCTGTCCCACTGCCTAGCTGAAATATCCTTCTATTTTTGCCATCCATTTTATGATTCTCAAATGCTGTTTTTGTGACCCAAAATTTATTTTTAACTCATAATATAGTCTATACTTTTAATGTTTTTGAAGTATTGATGGCTATCCAACTAAAATCAAATGGCTACACATTTTTATTCAAAAAAAAATGATGAATGAAAAACCTGGCTTCTGAGCTTAAAATTCATAGGGAATTTTCACTACTAAAAGTTATGACATGGACTTTTTTTGAAATATTTGTTGTGTGCCCTTTTCTTTAACAGCATAAAAAGATACCAAGCATGTAAAATTTTTTTAAGTTAGTATTTTTATTTTAAAAAGTGTGTTAACTTTTAACAGGTATCCACTTGTCGACTAAGAAAGGATCAACAAGCAGAAGATGATGAGGATGAAGAGTTAGATGTTACAGAAGAAGAAAATTTTAAGTAAACTACACATTCCCATTTTCATCATAAGTGACATGAAATCCACAATGACTAAATTGTAGAACTTTATACTCACTTTGCTATGTTAAGCCTCAAAGTGAAGTCCAACTGGAAACAGAAAAATAATTAAAGGAAACTTACTTATGCTGACCAAAAATGAAGGCTTTAAAAAATATTGCATACCAGTCATTTCAACATCCTACCTAGTGTTACATGATTTTTGTGTAAGTGCCTTTTTTTTTAAAGATGGTGTATTTCACAGTATTTCATATTAAGGTACTATATCTACTTGAAGTTCCAATAGTACATTATGACAGAAACCAAAAAATCTAACAATTCTGCTTAGCTTTTTGGTTAAGACTCCATGCTTTCATTACCAGAAAAGGGTCTTATGTAGTCATTCTGATTACATGTAATTCTATTCCATGAAGCCTTAAGAAAAAATATTTTTAACTTTCCCTAAAACTTTATCATTTGATAAGTAAATTTACTTTTCAAGAAGAGTATAATCAAAGAGTAAAGATAATGTGACACTAAGATATCAATGTTTTATGAATACACATAAGGCATAAATTTCAGCTGTGAAAAAGCCACATTCAATCTGACTCTGGTTTTCAAACAAAACTGCTGTCATAATTATACATGATACTGCAACTTTTGGAAGGCTAATTTGGTGGAATGTTGCCTCATCATAGAACACCATAGATCATTAAAAATTCCATAAAAATTTTACCAAGCTACCATATAGTTTTTAATAAAAGGGTATACAGTCACTTTTATTTCTGAAAATATAAAACATGGAGCCGAATTTCAGTGTATCTGATGCTTCTCTTTTGGTAAGGAATTATACTTTTATTTCATGGATCCCAGGCAGGCATATAAAAGTTACGGAATTTATAAAATCATTTGGGATAATTAGAAAGTGCAATTATTCATAACAGAAAAATAAAGACTTTCTAGAAAGCTTTTGACTTTGTCATTCGTGGCTCTGTTCTTAACAAAGCACTCCTTCCTGAGAATAGTCCTAAGTGACAAAGTTATTTCAGTACGTTTTTGTAAAATATTTAAAACATTTTAAAACCCTAAATTGATATTCTTAAGAAACTCAAGATATCACTGGATATTTACTGCTTCCTCACTCCGTATTTAAATTTGATTGTAGTTCGGAGGAAAACAACCAACAGTTATTATTTTGCTGCTTACTAAATAGCAACTTCTCTTGAGCATTATTTGCCTTATTTGTAAAGTTAAAACTGCATAAAACAATAATTCTGGAATAATACATTCTGCCTACCTCAAAGAAAAATTCTAAGAACAAAAGGAATACTATCCATGAAAATACTTTCATTAATGTAAAATTTTCATTATTTAGACCAGTCCTAGGTTGGCAAACTTCTTAAAGGGCCAGATAGCAAATATTTTTATTCTTCGTGGGTTGAAGCAAATTCAAGACTATTATACGAGTACCTATGTAACCATTTAAGACTTAAGTACACTTAAAAATGTAAAAAACCATTCCTAGCTTCCCACTACAACAACAACAAAAAAATGGGCAACCAATCCAACCAACCCAGCCTGTAAGTCTCCATCTCTTAGCTCCAAAATAGGAATACAAATTGAGTATCCTTCATCTGAAGTGCTTGGGACCAGAAGTATTTAAGACTTTGGATTTCTTCAGATTTTGGAGTATTTGCATTATACCAGTTCAACATTCCTAACCCAAAAATCTGAAATCTTAAATGCTTCAATGAGCATTTTCTTTGAGCATCGTGTTGGCACTCAAAAAGTTTGTGATTTTCGGAGCATCTGAAATTTCAGATTACCAGATTAGGAATACTCGACCTGTAGTACATTTACTAGGATTATCAGAATTAAATGATAGTTAATTCATACATAATTATACATCATATAGTATCTAATACAGCTCAATAAACAACAGCTAATATTTACTGCAAAAACAGAGGCAGTAAGGTCACTACTTAACAGGTGATATATGGATCAAGAATCACTACTGTTAACAGTGATCTCAGTCAATTAATAGAAATGCACTCCTAACATGATGTTTACCTATCTCTTGGTTGTGGGATTAACTTTCTAGACATGATCTACATTTTTTTAGATAATTTCTAGACAAAAATGTTTCGCTTTAAGACAAATGCCACTGGATATCAGGCTAGAGAATACACCTCCAGTGTACCTGGTATACCTTGAGGAAAGGAGAGGAAAAACTGGCTATGAGATGACAATTACTGAAGCTGAGTGATGTGTACATGAAAATTTACTATTCTTTTTTTATATTTGAAATTGATGAGGTGCTGGGAAGCTGGCTGTCTGAGGGGACAACGGGAGGGGAATTCCTTGATTTGCTGCATTTATCAATTTCCATGGTGTAAAATACTCCTGCCATGGCCAATTTGTTATTGACATATCACTAAAGGCAGAGTTGGAGAGAGATGTGCGAAGATGGCTCCCAACTAGAAGATACCACTTTCTGTAATCAACTTTTTATAATGAAGTTTAAAAATACTAAGCCCTGATATAGAGTAAAAGCAAATATTCACATAAATTAATTTAAAAATCAAAATACAAGGCTGGGCACAGTGGCTTACACTTGTAATGCCAACACATTCTGGGAGACCAAGGAGGGTGGATTGCTTGAGGCCAGAAATTTGAGAAACAGCCTGGGCAACACAGTGAGACCCTGTCTCTACAAATAATTAAAAAATTAGCCAGACAAGGTGCACGCACCTGTAGTCCCAGCTCTCAGGAGGCTGAGGCAGGAAGACAGCTTGAGCCCAGAAGTTAGAAGCAGCAGTGAACCATTATCAGACCACTGCACTCCAGCCTGGCCAGCAGAACAAGACTCTGACTCTTAAAATAATAAAACTACAAAGCTTATGTTTACTCTAGCTGGCCTCTTATCTACCACCACCATCCCACCTCAGCCCAGTTTGAAATGCAGTTCCACAGTAAGTAATCCCTCATGTTAAACTTCATCTTAGCTTTATTCCTTTGTATTTGAGAAGTATTTTTTAACTTGCCATATATTATTCAAGATGGGTGATCAAATGAACCATCTATACAATCTTTGCTCAATTAAAAATATCATTTCTTTCTACTTTCTTCATTGTGCTTGGTTTGGATAGTCCAAACAATCAATTTAACATTATCCTAGCTACTTACAAGCTTATACTTTAAAGAATCATACTGAGGTGCTTGTTCATATCAAATTTACCTGTTTATTCATTCCATAGTGAGCAGGATATTCACTATTTAAAACAAATTTAAGCAGATTTCTGTTAGATTTCTTTAAATCACTGAAAAGTAACACAAAAATACATACAGGTAGTAACTAAGTACTAACAAAGTATTCTGCCTATGCAATATCCTATTAAATGTCTAAATTACCATATGTAAATTTAATTGTATTATTTACTCAATGGGGAAAATCTGGATTACAGAACGGAGTAAAATTATGTTTTATGTAAATTATAAAAGGCCAACCAAAGTCAATCATGTTGAATAAAATGAACAATTTTGAAATATAAGCCAGTAATACACATGTGAGTATCCCAAGAGAAACCCTGGATAGAGAGAAACTTTTAAAGTCACTCGGTTTTTTTTTTTTTTTTTATTAATAATGTTTGAGCATGTTTGAGCTCAGTGTTTGAGCATGCTGGTTTTACCTATTTATGCTAATTTTAAACCAACAATTGAAGTGAGAAAATAATCACTTATCCTTGAAAGTATCTTTAGCATGGTCCTCCTAATTAAAAATACCATTTAAAAAAGGCAGCAAAAGCATGAACTGGAGTCAGTGGTCTGTCTGGGTTAAAATTGGCCCCATGATTTACTACCTATGACTTCAAGCAAGTTGCTTAACCTCCCACTTCATCCCACTTCATTATCTCATTTGTGAAATAGAGGTAAATAATTAACCCTGTACTCATAGGGAATACCGAGATTATGCATGTAAAGTGCTTACAGTGCCTAGCACATAGTAAGTGCCTAATAAATGTTAGCCATAAATATTATTATGGGTATAGAAAATCAAATTCCCTAGTTGCAAAATGTATGCACTAAATGCTGAATATCAAAGAAGTCAAAATTCAACCACACAAGTCTTAACAGTTATAGAGTCTTTGCATGGACACAAAGTTTTGAAGCTAAAAAATGAGAACCTAATATTACATGCAAGTTATGTGACTCATCAGTAAATTCTTCCTAGAAAAACAAACTATACCATTTGTCAGATTCTTCCCAGCATAAGCCTGAGTCCCCTTGCACCTATAATTAGATTCTTATTTTGCTGTCTTTTGCGTATGTTGTATTAATTTTACTTGGTTGATAAGATGTTGAAGAAACCATGGAATTATACACAGCACTATACATTATTACTATAGAATGTCTGGTCCCTCCCATCATAAATATGGTTTAATGAAGTTATTGAAAAACTTCACAATATCAAGCTGCAATTCTTTTTTCTTTTTATACAGATACAAGTTAATTAGTTCTATTAAGCTGCAATTTTATTTTTATAAAACTTTGTAAAGTTATGAACATGGAAACCCTAAGAATCACCTAAGGTTTTTACATAAGTAAATTTCAAGTTGACAGTCTGTCCATTTTGAACTATTTATAATTAACAGGACACTTAACACAGTAATATCTCAGACAAGGAAGAGGTCATTAATTCTGCCGGCAGGTAGCAATGAAAATGCCAAACCTGAACAATCGGTCACTATTTCCTTATACAGTTTGAGTAAAAGATGTAGACTACAGAATGAAAAAAAAAGTGAATATAAAATGTATCTTCCCCAAATACAACTCTACTTCAATAAGTCTTGAAGCTTACCCATGACATCAACAAAAATGAATGAACTCAGGGAATTAGTTCTTTCTCCCCATCAAAGAGAAAAACAGCATGTGTAATTTTAAATTAGAAAAAAAAATGAATGGCAATTTGCAAGCAAAAGAAAACCAGATTCACATTCTACTATTTACATTTGTTCTATTCACAGGTCAAAATATTTCATTAGATAATTAAAAGAAAAAAAAAACTTTTTTAAAACAAATGTATTTTACTCTAATACTGCAAGGAAGATAACTGAATTTAGAAATGCTCTCTCTCTACAGCAAAGTTAACTTAACTTTTCGGGGCCCAACTGGCCTATCATTTAGATCTTTAATAGCAGCCATAGCTTCATTATAGTTTATCACAGCAACAATGGCTTCCCCTGTAGGTAAGCCTTGCTCATTATACTGTATTGAAACTGAATCAGGTATGATTCTGTAACCATGGAAAAAGTCTAAAATTTCATTAACATTAGCTTTAAATGGAAGATTCATTATCTTAATAGGAGTTACTCTACCTGAACCACAATTTATCTTTGGATCAGGCATAAATCTCCCCTCAGGAAAACTTCCCATGTTATGCTTTCCAAAATCAAACTTGCCACCTTCTGGACGACCAAAATTCACAAAAGGGCGGTGACTTCTAAAATCATCAGGCGGGCTCCTAAAATCCTCACCAGGAGGTCTAAAATTGTCAGGAAGTCTAGGGTCCTCCTCTGGAGCTTCCCTAAGGTCTTCCTCTGGGAGCTGCCTGAAGTCCTCATCAGAAGGGCATCTAAAATCTTCCTCCTGGGGGCTCCTGAAGTCCTCATCAGGAGGGTGCCTAAAGTCTTCATCGGGAGGGCCCCTGAAGTCTTCATCTGGTGGGTGCCTGAAATCTTCCTCTCGGGAGCGCCTGAAATGCTCCTGAGGCGGCCGCCTGAAATGCTCCTGGGGCGGTCTCCGGAAGTGCTCCGGGGGCGGGCGCCTGAAATGCTCCGGGGGTGGCCGCCTGAAATGCTCTGGGGGTGGCCGCCGGAAGTGCTCTGGGGGAGGCCGCCTAAAATGCTCTGGAGGTGGTCTCCGGAAATGCTCTGGGGGTGGCCGACGGAAATGCTCCTGAGGTGGCCTCCGGAAATGCTCCTGGGGTGACTGCCTGAAGTCCTCCTCAGGGGAATGCCTGAAATCCTCCTCTGGGGGCCGCCTGAAGTCATCCTCAGGTGGTCGCCTCCATTCTCCCTGAAGAGGCCGCCTAAAGTCCTCCTCTGGGGGACGTCTCCAGTCCTCCTCAGGTGGCCGCCTGAAATCTTCCTCTGGGAGCCACCTGAAGTCCTCCTCAGGGGGTTGCCTGAAGTCCTCCTCAGGGAGCTGCCTGAAGTCCTCCGTGGGAGACCGCCTGAAATCCTCCTCCAGTGGCCGCCTCCAATCCTCCTCAAGGGGCCTCCTCCAGTCCTCCTCCCTAGGGTGCCTGAAGTCATCCTCCGGAGGGTGCCTGAAATCTTCCTCCCAAGGACGCCTGAAGTCCTCCTCAGAAGGCTGCCTGAAGTCTTCCTCCCTAGGTCGCCTGAAGTCCTCTGGGGAGTGCCTGAAGTCCTCCGGGGGGAACCTTAAGTCCTCTGAGCAGTGCCGGAAGTCTTCTGGAGGGTGCCTGTCAGGCTGCCGGAAATCCCTCTGGGGATGCTTGAAGTTATCCAGTTGCCTCAAGTCCTCTAGCTGATGTCTAAAGTTTTCAAAAGCACCAACTGAGTATATTGGTGGGTCTTTTGAGTCAAATAAATGGGAATGGTCACCTCGCTCACGTGACTGTGAGCGAGCTTGCATTTTTTCACTGGACATCAAGGAAAAATTTACACCAAACTCCTGCATTTGTGCCTCAGATATAAGTCTTAATAATACCTCTGTCCCTAAGAATCTTCGTCGGTTTAAACGTTCAGCTTTCATGGCCTGTTCTTCTGATTTAAATTTCACTAATGCTTCTCCCAGACCAACACCTTTGTCATCATAAAGCAAGTAAATGTCATCCTCAGCAAGGAGAAAGTCTGCAAAGAACTTCTGCACTTCAACTTTTGTAACATCAAATGGAAAATTTCTTATATAGATG
This sequence comes from Hylobates moloch, assembly GCF_009828535.3. NCBI lineage: Eukaryota > Metazoa > Chordata > Mammalia > Primates > Hylobatidae > Hylobates > Hylobates moloch. Next base: position 73,850,934 of record NW_026652284.1, read on the forward strand.
CACAGCTTCTGGCCAGAGTTACCTTCTTGAGAGTATTTTTGTGAAACATGTCCAGGCCTCTCTCTCTCTGGTGACCCTGATCTCTTCTTTTCATAACGTGCAATGAACTTCAGCATTTGTTTTCTAGAAATTGGATCAATATGAACTGGACGATACTGTAAAACAGTCTTATGTAAACTCAGAGCAGTATTATAGTCTTTCAGAGTCTTGAACATCACAAAGGCGTATCTTGTTCTATTTTCATCTTTATATAAAAACCTAATCTGTTCATCAGTCAGATCAGTACCTCTAAAGAAATTTCTTAAATCTCTTTCGTCAATACTGAGGGACAGATTTTTTAAGTGAACATAAAATCCAAGAGGGGAACGAGAACGTGTTCTTCTGGGAGATTTTGAATGAGACCGTTTTCGAAAATGTCTATCATTAATTCCTCTTGGTGGAGAATGTTCTTCAGATCTCCTAAGAACGTCACCCTCCTTAACTGCATTACCACCAAACTCAATCCACTGTTGTTCTGATCCTTGCATTACTTCTATAAATCTTGAACCCATAAAACTTCTATGACATTTAAGACCTCCTGAAGCATCAACACATGAAGCAAATTTTACTATGGCATCACCATTATTTCGGCCATCGTGATGTTTTAAGAAAATTACTCCATCCACGCACAAACCAGAGAAAAAGACACGTACATCATCTTCATTTACTAGGTAAGGCAAACCTCGTAGAAACAAGTAAGGATTCTCGGCCTTCAATGGCCTTGTCTTTCTTGGCCTTAAATTACCATGTCCTGTACCATTAGTATGAAACCCAGCATCTTGATTAATTGAAGAGCCATATCCAGAATTACTTGCTTCTTCCTTAACAGACTCAATAAAATTAGACAGGCTGCCAACCCCTGATGTCCCAGATCCTGGACGCCCTCTTCCTACACGATCAGTTCTTTTCATTTCTATAGTCTTCTGCATTTCTGCCTTGCTACTAAGAAAGAGCTCTACAGATGAATCCTTGATAAACCCTCCTGAACGACTTATGGCACGTCTTGCATCTTCATCTGTTGCAAAAATAATAAAAGCCTCCCCAATTTCCCCTCCAATTATATGCACTCCTCCATCAGGAATAGTCAATCCCGTGAAGAAGTGACGAATATCCACAGGCCCCGCAATAAAAGGAAGCCCCAGTAAACGGATGACTACAGCCATGCTGAGCTCAAACCACAGCAATAATGACCTGCAGACAAAAAGGTACAAATAGCAAGTCTTATTTTTGAAGTACCTTAGCCCAAACTAAGCTTAATAATTACCTGGTTCCTGCTTCCTTCAACATTTATAAATGAAAACAAGATACAAGTTCACAAAAATACTGATCATATCTACTTATTAAAGAAAACAAGGGATAAACTTTCTCCCATCTAAAAATACAAATCAACTACCTTGAAGAAACATTTCGTATCACCTATTCTATACAATAGGAACATCAAAAATATCAAATCTTCCTTTGTAAGTCTGCCAAATGCTGCTTCACAAGAAGACCAAACTACTTTCAGACTCATTTAGAATCTTATCTTCTACTGAAACATGAGAGCTTTGTAGATTACTTTATCAACTGCAATGAATTTTACATATTTAGAAAAGTCATCTATGGTTAGTATATAATTTCTGCTCATGATAATAAATTGCCTACCACTGGCCAGACACAGAGAACAAAAGCCAGGGCCAGCATGATGGCTCATGCCTGTAATTCCAGGCTTTGGAAGGCCAAGGCAAGAGGATCGCTTGAGGCCAGGAGTTCAAGACCAGCCTTGGCAACAGAGCGAGAGCCCGTCTCTAAAAAGAAAAAATTAGCCGGATATGGTGGCATGCACCTGTAGTCCCAGCTACTCAGGAGGCTGAGGCAGGAAGACTGCCTGAGCCCAATTTGAAATTTTCAGGATACAGTAGGCTGCAACTGTGCCATTCCACTCCAGCCTAGAGGACAGTGAGGCCCTGTCTTTAAAAAAAAAAAAGAACAGAAGCCATGGATACCTAGATTTACTATTCTACTTCACATGTTTTTTGTCAAGCCTCTGTAAAAAGCCTTAAACTCTGGATATCTTACCTTTTTTAAAATTTCTTGGAGACCTGTTAATTCTGTAAAAGCAACTTAACTGTGGAAAGAAAATGAAATATAATTAATCCTTGAACCCTGTAATTTATCTTAAACAACGCCAGATTAGGATATCCATTTCAGAATTACCTATCAAAAGTGAAGCAGAATAAGGAACCACAATTACGGGTGTTACAAAATGGTCTTTTGTTCCAAGGGGAAATTAATCATCCTTCTGCAAAAAGGAGATACAATATCCAAATAGACATAGAAAAATTATTTAAAAATTTGAAACTTGCCGAAAATTGAACAACTGCTCCTTGATTGGAAGTAGCATGAAGGAAGGAGTGACGGAAACGTTACATATTTTGAGTGCAGTAGTAGCTACATGGGTGTATAAATTTATCAAGGTTTACTGAATTCTGTCCTTAGGGTCTATACATTTTGCTGTACACAAGTTTTACATCTACTTCAAAAAACTGTTCTACAAGTTAAATCTCAATACCCAAAGTTCAAAAAAAAGACCTTCAATCATTTTGCCACATGAAAATCCAAAAATCTAGTACATATTTATATCCAACTCTTGTGCTGTTCTCCTCCCTTTCAAAACATAAGACCAAATCAAATTAAGGCAATCATTCAAAATTACACAATAATGAATAAAACAGCAAAGCCTGAAATTCAAAAATCAATTTTTAAAACAATAAATCCAAACCTATGGGCTACTGTTTGGATACAATTTAAAGGTCATAAACAGCTCATATGTCCAAGCACAGAACCAAATTTCATGAAGCCAGTATAATTAAGACAAATACTACAATATCCCTAAAGTTAAAAATCTCAATACCACTCCTTCTATTGCAAAAATAGTAACTGTTAAAATTCATCTCTAGCCGAACAGAAAATGCTATTTATCTTATTAATGGCAATAGCAGATTTCCATTTCAAACAACTATTCTGCACTCTACTAAGGAAACCCAAATGATGATGTAGAAAAGTAAAATTAAAAATTAACTTGGAATACTGGGATTATCCATTTACTGAAAAATCTCAATGTATTTTTTTTAAAGAAGTTTGTGTTTAATACTTTCAGGGATACCCAAACTATTTCATGAAGACTTGCCAAATAAATAATTATAATTTACACTCACTTTTTTTGGTGGGGGAGACAGGGTCTCTCTCGCTGTGCTACCCAGGCTGGAGTGCACTGGTGCAATCTTGGCTCACTACAGCCTCGAATTACCCAGGCTCAGGAAATCCTCCCACCTCAGCCTCCCAAGTAGCTGGGACTATAGGTGTGCACCACCACACCCGGCTTATTTTTGTATTTTTTGTAGAGCCAGGGTTTCACCATGTTACCCAGGCTGGTAGGGAACTCGTGGGCTCAAGCAATCAGCTCGCCTCAGCCTCCCACAGTGCTAGGATTTACAGATATGAACCACTGCACCTGGAGTAATTTACACGTTTCTAATGTACAAATAAACGTTGCGTTAATCCAGAATCCAGTACTTACACTTAAGTACCACTGTTCCCCAAAGTGGGGGTCTGAAGATAGATTCACTGAGGTCTGTTTTCCTTTAAAAAGTGTACGTAGATTAACTAGAAGCTAAACTAGCAAAGACATCAAATCACTTCACACATTCTACATCTGAAAAATATTAATCAGGTTTGCTATTAAAGTATTTGCACAGTAACAAAAAAAGAAAAAAAGCCTATTTTCTTCAACAAACCAATATCCATACTAACACTTCAACAAAAACTACAAATGGCTTCTGGAATACTTATCCATATTAAAGTCCCAAGACTCCCTCCTATGCAAATTGGCTTAGCTACTCTTTTACTTTTAAGATATTTTAGAAAGCACCATAAGCTATACATATTCTTGTCTCTCCTAAGCTTTTTTAAAAATTTTAAAGGAATTTACCCTGGGAACATAAATTCATCTACAAGAGAAATTAGAGACGTTTCAAGGAATAATTATATCTCAAATTCAAAAAAACTCTAGTAATTTATCCTACCTCACTTAAAAATTATCTTTTAACTAAGTAGTTTCATGAGCACAAATCTCATGAATTCCAATTCAAGCAGACTATTTAAAAAGTTTATTCTCATTTGCCACAGTTAAACAAAACTAATGCTTAAACTTCTCTGCCCTTGAGACAGTAGGGTAATGTACCATTTATGCCTCTACAATAACACACCTTGGAGACCAACTGTAAGAGACCAGTTCTCAAAATGGGCACTTCTGTGGTTCCAACATGCTGTACTTCCTTAAGCAAATTCTCCAGAAATTCAACTCTTAACACACTAAATTACACAAAAGCAAAACACGAAAATTACCCTCAAGTAGTCTGCAATTAAAATTTTGCATTTTTCTAGTTATGAATGCAAAAAGTATTTTTGTGCCTTTGTGTTCATTTGAAGACAATAATCTGTTAACATTTCTATGAAAAGAAGAGTGGGTCCCTAAAAGGTCACTTAAGAGTAAGTCAGTGAAATTAAAAGCGCATTTTAAATAACTGCTATTTTTATCCAACGATTCATCCCACTTAATCACCATTATAACTAAACAATATGTAATGTGCATCTTCTAATCAAGATTTAAGGTGATACGGAGAGGTAAACAGGGGAGGGAGGCAGAATTTGAATAAGTAATATCTCATCAGATCCACTTGATTTTTAACTAGCGAAGAAAAAGTCATTTTCCAGATATGGTGAGGGAGAGAATTTTTTTAACTCTGCGACTACTTCGTAAAGCCCAAAGTCATGATGTAGCATATTCACACCCTAAACGTGAGTTTCCCCTGCAGAAAATAATCTACACCAACCCATAATTATTCTTTACGATGATCCACCTTTTATAATGTAGATGTTTAAAATAAAAACCAAAGGAATGACCAATGAGAGCCACAGTCCCTGAGAAGAACTGTAAATGAAGACGAATCCACATGGCACAGGATTTCTCCCAACATCCTCAAACGGGAATCATCCGAAGGCATCGATTCTACAGCCCAAAGCCTTTGTCCACAACTCCCAGGGGTCAGAGCTTCCTTCTTTCGCGCCAGGCCAAAGTTGCTACGTAGGATCCGATGTTGTCGCCAGACTTTCAGCCAAAATCAGCCTTCAAATTAACCTGGACCGCCCAACCTCTGTGCCTTTCCGTTATTCCGTCTCAAGGGCAAACATTCCACCCTAACTCGCCAGAGGGTGAACTGCCCCCAAATCTAACTGAAAACACTTGCCCTTCTCAAGCCTAACGAGCCGGGCCTAGCAATGCTCATCTGCCACCACTGACTACGATGACATATAGCAAAGAAAAAAAAAATACCTATTAAATCCTTCGAGATCTTCACTCTCAAGATCCCTGGGAAGCGCAAATACACCACCACACGGAAGCTGACGGGAAAGGGAGAGTTGGTGTTTTAGCAAGAAAAGAGAGTGCCCTAATGGCAGGAGCTACGCTAGATACTGGAGCGGCCGCCGGTCCCGCCTTTCCCCGTTCTTCCGGCTTGGTCGCCCGGCCCTCCCCACCCCCGGCGCCCCGAGGGGAACTGCTTCGCACTTGGCAATAAACACACACCACTGCTGCCGAGTCGGACACACAAAGCCGGAGGCCGAGGGAACTCCTCGTCGCAGCAGCCTCCCCAAAACAGGTGGAACCCTCAGTGAGCCTAGAAGAAGATGGCGCCCACTGCCCCTCCGGTCCGGACAAACGGACGTACGGTTTGTCTGCCCATGCGCTCTCCAGGCGCAACCCACCACCACGCTTGCGCACGCGCGCTGCCGCTCACCCGTTTCCCCTTCCTAGAGGAGGGGAGACGGGGCCCCGGGTTGGCTGAGCTTCTGCGCATGCCCAAGGACCTGGACTTTCAACGGGAGAAATTCGGAGACACATTCAGGGCTCAGCCGGTAGATGTGCTGAGAATCTTCGGTAGACAACTGTCGAAGTACGGCGGACAAATTTTCAAGATTTCCAGAAGTTAAGGAAAGAGATGCAAAAGCAGAGAAAAGGCGACTTGTCTTTTCAGTGTTGCATTGCTGTGTGGCGTAAAGCATCTTCTAAAAATCTCCTGTGGCCGGGCGCGGTGGCTCACGTCTGTAATCCCAGCACTTTGGGAGGCCGAAGCGGGCGGATCACTTGAGGTCAGTAGTTCGAGACCAGCCCACCCAAAGGGCGAAACCCCCGTCTCTACTAAAAATACAAAAAAAATTAGCCTGGCATGGTGGCGGGCGCCTGTAATCCCAGCTACTCGGGAGGCTGAGGCAGGAGAATCGCTTGAACCCGAGAGATGGAGGCTGTAGTGAGCCGAGATCGCACCGCTGCACTCCAACCTGGTCAAAAGAGTGAAACTCCATCTCAAAACATAAAAATAAAAAAGCTCCTGTAGACCCTAGAATACCACAGAAAAGGTAATTTTACTGCCTTAGATCTTCGCCAAGTACAATCCCAACACCTGGGGGCTTAATAAATGCATGCTTAGTCGGTTTTATAGATATTAATAACCTTGTGAAGTGTCTTTATAAATTTGTTCCCATCTTCTGGATTTTTAAAACAAGAGAACAGATGAGCCAGTACTGAAATTTCAGTAATGAAAAAGCACTGTTACAGATATACTCTGTGATGCCTGCTACATAATAGCTGGTGAACAACCTTGTGTTTGGTTTTATCATTCGCAAATAACGAAGCTTCCCACCATGTTGTATAGCTACTTGATACATTTGTGGATGGATTCAAAGCTCATTAAGCAGAAAGTACATTTTAAAAACATTGTTACAGATGACAGAAAAAGTGAGTTGTGGATCCCTTTCTCACTGCAAAATACCCATTCTTAAATGATATGATTATAAGAAAGAAGAGGTAGTTTAATAAGTAAATAAAAAGATAGTTAACACAAATGAGAGCCATCTTTTACTCACTGGACAAATTATTTAGCTTCTCTGTGCCTCAGTTTCCTCATCTGTAAAATGGGGATACTACTAGTACCTACCTCTTAGGGTTGTGGGAAACATTCAGTAAATATGTATGTCTCAGATATATGTAAATAAGTGAGACTATTATAAGTATTTGTGACTTGTTTGAAATGTCAAGGTGATCTATACAGAAGCAGAGGATGTCACTCCGAGGAGGTAGGCTCATTGACTAGATATCATTTACTGTGATAATCCATAGTTTGGTCCTGGCCTTGCAGTCTCAGGAACAGTACCTTAAAAGTTAACATTTATTGGCCAGGCATGGTGACTTACGCCTGTAATCCTAGCATTTTGGGAGGCCGAGGTGATCGAATCACCTGAGTTCAGGAGTTCGAGACCAGCCTGGCCAACATGGTGAAACCCTGTCTCTACTAAAATTATAAAAATTAGCTGGGTGTGGTGGCGGGCACCTATAATCCCAGCTACTCAGGAGGCTGAGGCAGAGGAATCACTTGAACCTGGGAGGAGGAGGTTGCAGTGAGCCGAGACTGTGCCACTGCACGCCAGCCTGGGCGACAAGAGCAAAGCTCTATCTCAAAAAAAAAAAAAAAAAAGTTAACATTTATTGAGAGTTTATTATGTGCCAGGACGTATGCATTGTCTCAATTTATTCTTACAACTACTTTTGGAGGTAGGTACTATTATTATTCCTATTTTATAGATAAGGGAAACTGAGGCATAAAGGATTACATAGCTTGCACAAAAAAGCCAGGCAAAATTGAACCCTGCTTGTTTGCCTGCAGAAGCCATTACTCTGTGTTGCACAGAAAGAGGACTCTGTCCTCAGAAGCAGACTCCTTTAAACAAGAATACAGAAGCATTACTCTAAGAAATAGAACATGATTTACCTAGTCTCAAAAGGTGATTCTCAGTTAAGGCTCCCTGGAGACATCCTCACTCATCTTAACAAAAATAACAGTCATCATTTAATGACCACTTACTGTAGGACTCACCTGGCCAAGTGTGCTCAGGTCAGACTCTGTCCCCTGAGCAAGCTCTGACAGGCGTTTCCAGCCTCCCATGGCCTCATTCATTGTTCTGGGCTGACCATCCTCCTTCTATTCACACAGACTTTCTCCAGCAAGGACACTATATTGAATGTCTCTCCATTTTGGGTTTTTTTGAGACAGAGTCTCACTCTGTTACCCGGGCTGGAGTACAATGGTACAATCCTGGCTCGCTGCAACCTCTGCCTCCTGGGTTCAAAGGATTCTCATGCCTCAGCCTCCTGAGTAGCTGGGATTACAGGCATATGCCACCATGCCTGGCTAATTTTTTCTGTATTTTCAGTATAGATGAGGTTTCGCCATGTTGCCCAGGCTGGTCTTGAACTTCTGGCCTCAAGTGATCCACCCGCCTCTGTCTCCCAAAATGCTGGGATTATAGGCATGAGCCACCGCACCCGGCCTGAATGTCTTTTCTAGTCTGCCCGTTGCCTTTCTTAGATGATCATACCATTATAATCAGAACAAGAAAATTCTGATCAAGGTAATTTGAGCATAATCACATGATATTCTGGTTATTGAACAGTTTCTTGTGCCTTTGGTGTGTCAGCATGAAAACCTAATCATTTTGGGGAATCGAGAGAAAATGAATTTTCTCGAATGGAAAAACAGAAGACTAGCCCCTAAACATGGTGGCCACACTGAGCTGTGGCCATTCTGTGACTCTGCTTGGATAATTAGCCTTCTGGGTGTTTTGCCACACTGCACCACCACCCACCCTTCTTGGACAATTTTGGTGTCAGAGAGTTTTCAGTTGCCCTTCCTAGGTCTTCAGCATCCACACGAAGAGCCTTTTATCACTTGGTCCAGAGTTCCTTAATCTTCTCAACTCCTGGGACCTTTATCTTCTCAACTCATGCCTTGATTTCTACTCTGAGAGCCTCCATACCTTGACTTCCAGTCAATTTGTAACCCAAGGTACTGGGTTTTGGTTATGCACGGTGAAAAAGTACCCACTTGTAACTGTTGCACCTTGCATTCTTGTTGTTTCAGAAAAGTTCTAGGAAGAATCCCAGCTCCAGAAAAAAACCAAAACGCTTGGATCCAGAAATGCCTGAGTGAAGATGAACTTTGGTGAACTCCCCTGCAATCCTGCTAAAATCCCCGCCCAGGGAAGAGCTTATTCACCATTTTCTATACATGCAACGTATGTAGAAGCATGATTGGCAATTGTGTCTTTGCTGCCTTACTCCACCTGTACGTACAATGACTGAGCTAACCAGCCCAATAAAAGCACTGTTTTCACTGTTGCTCGGAGAAGCACTGCTTTAGGAACTATCCCCAGTGTCCTCCTTACTTGTTGCAAGTAATGAAATCCCCTTGTTAAATCCTCTTTGGTTGTGATCATTGGACTGTCACCTTCCAAGCTAACAAATCCACCTGTTGTGTAGGTAACAAATCTAGCATTTATTAAGCATCATTGACTATGAGTCAAGAACTTTGCTAAGTCCTCTGTATCACAGTTCCATTAAAAAAAAAAAAAGAAGAAGAAGAAGAACCTTGCTAAGACTCCTGAAAGACAAAGATAAAAAAGGTATTGTCCTCTTTCCTCAGAAAGCTTACATTCTAGCAGAGGAGAAAGCACACACAATCCACTGGTCATTACACACAGGAAGATGTGTGTATAATGAGATTAAGAGAGTGGGCTCTCAGGGCAGGCAGACCCAAGTGTGAATACAGCTCTGCCACTTCATGACTGTGAACAAATTCCTTATATTTCTTCATTGAAAAAGATAAGGCCGGGCACAGTGGTTCATGCCTGTAATCCCAGCACTTTGGGAGGCCAAGGTGGGCGGATCACCAGGTCAGGAGATGAAGACCATCCTGGCTAATATGGTGAAACCCAGTCTCTACTAAAAATACAAAAAATTAGCCAGGCGTGGTGGCACGTGCCTATAGTCCCAGCTACTCAGGAGGCTGAGACAGGAGAATCACTTGAACCCAGGAAGCGGAGGTTGCAGTGAGCCGAGATCGCGCCACTGCACTCCAGCCTGGGCGACAGAGCGAGACTCTGTCTCAAAAATAAAAAATAATAAAAACAAAAAAGCAAAAGAGTAAAGATAATAGTACCTGCTGTACAGGGCAGTCATGAAAAATGAATGAAATCATTAACACTCAGCACAATCCCCAGCACATAGTGAACTCCAGTATAACTTAGAAATCAAGAAAGTTGGCTCAGAAATCAGAATATCATAATTCCAAGCCTAACTCTGCTACTTGCCAGCTATATCACTTTAGTTGCTGAATCTCTCTGTGCCTCAATTTCATCATGTATCAAATGAAGATGACAATAGTAGAGTTGTTGTGTAGAAACAATTAGCACACATATACATATACATATAAACATTAAGCAAGACATGTAGTAAAACACCAAGAAAGCCAGATAGCATGTTTCTCTGATGTCCCTCTGCTCTTTACCAACTTGTCCCCTGCAGTGGTCTTCAGAGATGCAACTACAAAACTCCTAGGGATTACTGGAGCACAGGTTGGACACTGCTGATCAAATAAAGGAGCTTGGTCTGGTCAGTTGTGTGTGACAGAAGCTAGGTTCAAGAGACTCAACAGAGTTAAATGATTTATGGTAAATAGAACTGAACAGGACCTCCACATTCCAACTTGGATAATTTTTTGCCTGAGTTAAATGGGAGTCTTGTCTCTGGGGTCTTGACTGACAATCTATCAATGTTATAGGTTCAGAAAGGAGGTATGTAGGAAGGATACTGGATAAAATCTCTTGGTTTACTGCTGGAGCTTTAGATCACAAATCTCAGGAGAATCCATTTAGTGAATGGGGCAAGACCCCATGTAAAACAGGATGTCCTTCTGCTTAGCGTTCCTTTCTCCCTGGGTACCATCCAATCCCAGGTATATAAAACAAAAGGAAGCAGCAAGAGGAAGACCTAAGGATCTAAAGACAAACTCTAAAGAGAGAGAATTTAAGGAGAAAACCAAAAAGTGCAAACTCAAATGTTAACAGCAATAGGTTCTTGGACTCCCAATGCAATGTAATAGAAATTGACATGAGGCCAAAAAAGTTTTCCCAGGCAAGGCTTCATTGGAGCTTACACCAAGGCATAAGAGAGAGAGAATTCCCTGACTGACTCTCCAAAGAAAAGAATCAGTTGGGCTTTTTTATTAGGCGAAGCGTGGGAATTGTCATCAGGGATAGGGTATGCAGGTCAGCATTATTGGTTGCAATGCTTATCTTCAGTAATGGGCCACCTGGTGGATTGGCCTGAGGCAACAAGGCTATAAATAATTTTGTTTAGTATTCATTCCCAAGGTAGGGCACTCCACAACCTTGCTTATCTCCTAAGGCCGATTCCTGGAATTCTTTAAGTAAAAGGACTATTAGCATTGTGATAGTGGTATGGATTTTGTGATCAGTGGGAATGCATGAAAGAATACTCTAAGTGAGGGTGAGCTGAAACCGTGTCCTGTTCCTACTCTGTCTCACAAAGACCATGTCATATGGTCAAAAAAAACTTCTGTCCTTTAGGACAGTGGCCAGAGATGTGGTCGCCTGAGAAGTTTCTACTGCCCACTGCACTGACAAAACCAATTCACTGAGCCCATGGTATTGCAGTAAAGAAAGAGTTTATTATGCAAGACTGGCCATATGGGAGATGGAGTTATTATTCAAATAGTCACCCCAAAGGCTTGGAGGTTAGAGTTTTTCAAGGATAGTTTGGTGGACAGGTGATTAGGGAATGGGTGCAGCTGAATGGTTGGGGATGAAATCATAGAGGTATGGAAAACAGTCCTCTTGCACTGAGTCCACCTCTAGGTGGGGGAGGGGTTGGGGGTGGGCATAGGGCCAATTGAGTCATGAGTCATGAATCCAGATGGAGTCAGTGAAAAATATCTTGAAAGACCAATCTTAGGTTTTACAATAGTGATGTTTTCTACGGGAGCAATTGAGGAAGTCACAAATCTTATGACCTCTGGCCACATGACTCCTGGGCAATAAGGGATTGTAGAAACTACATTTACAGTTTAGCAAAATTCAGGCCCCTCTCATAATCTTAATCTTGTGGCCTTTCATTAGTTTCACAAGGGCAATTTTTGGGCCCTGAGCAAGGGGGGTTAGTTTTAGGAAAGGGCTATTATCATCCTTGCTTTGAAGTTAAACTAGAAACTAAATTCCTCCCATAGTTAGCTTGGCCTTCACCCAGGAATGAGCACCGCCAGCCTGTGAGGCTAGAAGCAAAATGGGGTGAAGCCATGTTAGATTTCTCTCACTGTCATAATCTTTGCAAAGGCAGTTTCAGAGGCTCTGTTGTCCTGGACCCAAACCCACATTGGCCCTCTATCCTCTTCCTTGTGATGAAATGAGAGGAGAAGACATCAAGTTCCCCTCAGGGTTTGGAAGTCAACAATAAACTAAAGAAGGAAAGGAATAAGACACGTTTTATTTTCCACTGCAACAAATGTCTATTAAATGCTTACAATGTAAAACAGTTGTGATGGTGCGCACCAATAATCGCAACTACTTAGAAGGCTAAGGCAGGAGGTTTGTTTGAGTCCAAGAGTTTGAGGTGAGCCCTGGGCAACATAGTGAGACACCCCCAACCCTGCTTCTCAAAAAATTTAAAAAATAAAACAGCCAGGTGTGGTGATGCACACCTGTAGTCTTGGCTACTTAGGAGGCTGGGGCAGGAAGATTGCTTGAGCCCAGATGTTCAAGGCTTCAGTAAGCTATGAAGGCACCACTGTACTCCATCCAGGGTGATAGGCTGAGACCCAATCTCTAAGAAAAAATAAGAAAACAAAATAAAATTGGCCAGGGGTGGTGGCTCACATTTGTAATACCAGCACTTTGGGAGCCTGAGGCAGGAGGATCACTTGAGCCCAGGAATTTGAGACCAGCCTGGGGAATGTGCCAAAACCTCATCTCTACAAACAATACAAAAATTAGGTGGGCATGCTAGTGCCTGTCTGTGGTCCCAGCTACCTAGGAGACTGAGGTGGGAGGATTGCTTGAGCCCAGGGGACCGAGGCAGCAGTGAACTGTGTCCGTGCCACTGCCCTCCAGCCTGGGTGACAGAGTGAGACCCTTTCTCAAAGTAAATACAAAAATAAATAAAAATAAAATAATGATAGAAATAAAAGCTTACAATGTGCCAAGCACAGTGCTATACTGAGGAGGCAGTGACCAAAACACATACACACACACACACACACACACACACACACACACACACACACACAGAGTCCTTGCTTTCACAAAGCCTGCAGTTCAGAAAAGTAAAACCAATGAAAGAATTACCCAACTAAATGTGAATTTACTACGGGGGTAAGTGCTATGGACAAGAAGTCCATGGTACTGTGAAAGTATTTCCCAGGAGACCCTGGCCTGGTCAGGAAGGGTGGGAGATATTCCCTGAAGAAGTAATGAATGAGCTGCTTGGAAAGGAGGAGTTAAAAAGATAAAAGGAAATTGCTGGGAAGGGGAGGGAGTGGTCCAGGCAGAGAAATGAAAAGGCTTGGCAGCATCCAGGGAAGGAAAAGAAGGCCAGTGCAGGTACAGAGCACAGGAGCACACAGGACAATGCAGGGCTGCAGGAAGAAGTCAGACCATGCTGTGGGTTAGGGTTCATGTTAAGGACTTTGATCTTTCCATCGGAAAACCAGCAGGCAGATGACATATTAGGACTTGCATTTCAAAAGAGTACTCCAGCCGGGCGCGGTGGCTCAGGCTTGTAATCCCAGCACTTTGGGAGGCCGAGGCGGGCGGATCACGAGGTCAGGAGATCCAGACCACGGTGAAACCCCGTCTCTACTAAAAATACAAAAAAATTAGCCGGGCGTGGTGGCGGGCGCCTGTAGTCCCAGCTACTCGGAGAGGCTGAGGCAGGAGAATGGCGCGAACCCGGGAGGCTGGAGAATGGATTAGAGAGTGGTAAGAGTATGTTCATGAAGACAGGTTAACAGGTTATTTTGGCTTCTAGTTTAATGTGACAGTTTAAACACAGGTATTGATCTCCACTTCTTCCAGAAATTCTAATAAAATAACAGAGAAGAAACTTTTAAAAAGACAAAAACTAACAAGAATAAAGAGAATAGGGTAAGAGGAACAGCAATAAAACTTTGCAAGCAGGAAGCAAGTGGATAGGTGATCATTTCTTCTATGGATGCAAGAGAGCTGAATCCTACATTAACAGTGGGAAGAGCTAAGAAGCAAGCAATCTTATATGCACCAAAGAAGTCCTCAGAGGCTTAGGAGACATTAGTATCTTGTTTGTGGAGAGGAGTGAAAACAGGAGAAGTGGTTGAACATCAATTTTCAAAGCACTTTCCTTCCAATACCTGGAAACCTGTCTCTCCCCAACTCCAACAGAAGATTGAAGGTTTATTCTCAGTGCATTTGCAAACAAGGATTCTATTTAATATATGTAAAAGAAGGGCATTATGTGAACGATGAAACTCACACCCTCTAAATATTACACCCAGGCTGAAAATCTCCAAGGAGAAGAATCTTTCTGAGAAATTTGATTAGCACAGTAGGATAGGGAAAGGGGACAGGAAGAATGAGGGATTGCCCTAAGAAACAACCCAGGCAAATCACTCCACACATTGTAGCCCAGTCAACAAGCCCTTCCTATCTTTGTAGAGCTTCTAATTAGCTTGTCAGTGTGCCTACTTTTTTTTTTTTTGAGACAAAGTTTTGCGCTTGTTGCCCATTCTGGAGTGCAATGGCGCAGTCTCGGCTCACTGCAACCTCCACCTCCTGGGTTCAAGCAATTCTCCTGCCTCAGCCTCCTGAGTAGCTGGGATTACAGGCATGGCCACCATGCCCAGCTAGTTTTTGTATTTTTAGTAGAGATGGGGTTTCACCGTTTTGGTCAGGCTGGTCTCAAACTCCTGACCTCAAGTGATCCACCTGCTTTGGCCTCCCAAAGTGCTGGATTACAGGTGTGAGCCACCGCACCTGGCCACCTATTTTTGTATTTGTGTAAATGGCAAAAGGTCTCAAGATTTAGGAGGAAAGCCTTTTATACAAAACATAACTTTGAAGAAACAGATTATGCAACAGAGGGAAACTTTAAAACACTACTAGTAATGTATTCCGGGAAATAAAATATTGCAGCATGGAAGAATTCAAGAATGTCATAATTAAGATATAGCCAGAAAACAAAAGAGAGCTCTTAGAAATTAAATTTATAATAGAAGAAATGAAAAGTTCAATTCAATGTTTGACAGATACGCTCAGGAAAATCTTCCAGAAAGTAGAACCAAACAAAATAAAATGAAAAATGAAGCCTGGGCACGGTGGCTCACGCCTGTAATCCTTGCACTTTGGTAGGCCGAGATGGGCGGATCACCGGAGGTCGGGAGTTTGAGACCAGCCTGAGCAACATGGAGAAACTCCGTCTCTACTAAAAATAACAAAATTAGCCCTGCATGGTGGCACATGCCTGTAATCCCAGCTACTCGGGAGGCTGAGGTAGGAGAATCACTTGAACCCAGGAGGCGGAGGTTGCGGTGAGCAGAGGCCGTGCCATTGCACTCCAGCCTGGGCAACAAGAGCCAAAAAACTCTGTCTCTCTTTCTCTCTCTCTCTCTCTCACACACACACACACACACACACACACACATGCACACACACACACAGAGGCCTGGCGCGGTGGCTCACGCCTGTAATCTTAGCACTTTGGGAGGCCGAGGCAGGCAGATCACGAAGTCAGGAGATTGAGACCATCCTGGCTAATACGGTGAAACCCCGTCTCTACTAAAAATACAAAAAATTAGCCGGGCGTGGTGGCGGGCGCCTGTAATCCCAGCTACTCTGGAGGCTGAGGCAGGAGAATGGCGTGAACCCGGGAGGTGGAGTTTGCAGTGAGCGGAGATTCTGCCACCGTACTCCAGCCTGGGTGACAGAGGGAGACTCCGTCTCAAAAACAAAGAAAAGAAAAAGAAGAAAAAAGAAAAGAAAAATGAAAAAAATTCTGAGAAAATTAGAGGAACAGACCAGGAGGTCTAGTATCTGAAAAATAGGGTGTCCAGCAGAAAAAAAAAAAATGGAGAGAAAGTCTTCAAAGGAATAATTAATAGAAGAGATCATTTCCCAGTGTTAAAGGACATGAGTTTCTTTGCTGGATTGCAAAGTTACAACAGGTGTTCCACACAAAAGATGACAATGAAACATGCCCAGACACATCACTGTAAAATTAAGAAAAATGAGAAGGTGGGGCACAGAGAGGAACATCCTGAAGACTTCAAGAGAGTAAAAAACAAGTTACACACAAAAGATTAACAAATCAAAAGGGCACTAAGTGTCTGGAGATTGGGAATGAACACAGGGTTTACCACACAAAGTGCCCCAGCTGTAAGATCTGAACCTCACTAATTCCCCTTTCTCACCACAACCTCCACTTCTGTTTTTCACCTTCTTTGTAATATTTTAATGCATTAATCTCATCTTGAACTTACTTGCCTTTAGCTTTTCTTTATTCCTTCCCAGAAAAGCACATCCAGAGATTCAAAGGCAACAATAAAAAGCAGGGCTTAAGAGTGTGAGCTCTGCATTATCCAAAGCGAACTTGTCACAGAGAAAACCTCAAAATTAGGGTTCAGCCTGAGTGGCCATGTGGGTTCTCAGCTTCATGCAGGAAGGAATTCAAGAGCAATCTGACAGAATAAAGTGAAAGCAAGTTTGTTAAGAAAGTAAAGGAATAAAGAGTGGCTACTTCACAAGCAGAGCAATGGCATGGACTGCTAGAATGAGTACATTTATGGTTATTCCTTGATCATATACTAAACAAGAGGTGGATTATTCATGAGTTTTCCAGGAAAAAGGTGGGGAATTCCTGGAACGGAGTGTCCTCCCTTGTTAGACCATGTAGGGTAACTTCTCTAAGTGGGCATGGCATGGGCAAACTGTCAAGGTGCTGGTGGGAGTGTCTTTTAGCATGCTAATCCATTATAATTAGCATATAATGAGCAGTGAGGATGACCAGAGGTCACTTTGGTCACCATCTTGGTTTTAGCAGGTTTCAGTCCTCTTCTTTACCTATCCTGTTCTATCAGCCAAATCTTTATGACCTTATCCTGTGAAATCAGTCCTGCCAAACTCCTATCTCAAACTAACACAGGAAAGAAAATAAAAGACAGTGTTCTCACTTATTAGTTGGAGCTAACATTGTGTGCAGATGGACACAAAGAAGGGAACAATAGATACTGGGTACTACTTGAGGGTGGAGGATGAAAGGAAAGTATGGATCAAAAAACTACCTATTGGGTACTATGCTTATCACATGGGTAAGGAAATAATCTGATCCCCAAACCCCCGAGACACTCAATTTACCTATATAACAAACCTGCACATGTACCTCTGAACCTAAATTAAAGTTTAAAACAACAACAACAAAACCCAAAGAAAAGTATGGGCTCTGGTGTCAAATTACCAGGGTTAGAACCATGAATTAAGTGTGACCTTAGAAAGTCACTTATACTTTCTAAGCCTTGGTTATTTCATCTGTAAATTAAAGGTGATGATAACAGTCCCAATTTAGGATCAAATGAGATATTGCAATGCCAGACACATTAAAAGTGTCTCCATGGGACTAGCCCAAACTGAGCCTACTCTGTTGATAACAAAATGTCGTGTTACCTTTTAGATATAACAAAGCCAAAAACTGCAAGTCATGTAGCCCAGCCATGTGCAATAGAAAAAGCTTGGACCTCTAACAACACCCAAAACCAATGAATCCTTTCCTTGGAACCAAGACCGGGACATGACTGGAACCTGAACTTGGAACTCTTTCAAAAGTGATGGGTCCATTTGCCTGGAGGATCAGGCTTAAAATCGGCCTCTACTTACCTTTTTCTAAATGGTCAAATTTAAAGTCCTCCAATCAGCCTGCCAAGACACATTCCTAAATCCTTCCCTTGGCTTTCCAAGCCCATAAGTTTACCCCAGACCCCAAATCAGGGAAACAGATTTGAATGCACTCCTATCTCCTTGCTGACCAGTTGTGCAAATAAAGACTTTTTTTCCTCAAAAGCTTGTGCCACATAGTATTGGCTTCTGTGCGTGCATTGGATAGAGAGCTCGTTTGCTTGATAACAAAAACAATCTATTAATACCTATTATTTCTATTATTATCCATACCCCTAGCTCCCACCATGTTAAATATTCCTATAACTTTGATTTCTACCTTAAAATTTTATTTATCCAATAAGTTTTCGTTTAGAAGCTATCTGCCACAGGTATCTTCCTTTAATATCACAACCATCTACCCAGCCACCCAAATCAGAAACCTGGAAGTTATCCTTGATTCTGTTTGTTTACTTCCTAGTCCAAATCATAAAATTCTTATAATTCTTCTTCCTGAATAGCTCCTTTATTCATCCTCTCCTGCCTCTCCCTTCCTCCATGGCTCCAATTTAGACTCTAGATTTCTACCTTAGCCTCGCAAGTGGTCTCTAACTCTAAAAGTTTCCGTATATTTGTCCAGGATTTTTTTTTTTTTTTTTTTTTTTGAGATAGGGTCTCTGATATCCAGGCTGGAGTGCAGTGGCACGATCACAGCTCATTGCAGCTTTTGGGCTCATTGACCTCCTGGGCTTAAATGGTTCTCCCGCCTCAGCCTTCCAAGTAGCCGGGACCATAGGCATGTGCCACCCACCCAGCTAATTAAAATAAATTTTATTTGTAGAGGTGAAGTCTCACTATGTTGCCCAGGCTGGTCTTGAATTCCTGGGCTCAGACAATCCTTCCGCAGTGGCCTCCCAAAATGTTAGGATTAGAGGCATGAGCCACAGCACCAGGCTTAGATTCCTTTATTCACAAAAGTTGTAAAGGTGATCTCATTTTATATGCATGTCAACTAAAGAAAAAAATCAGGCTTTTAAAGACTCAAAGTTAGTTTTATTCGGAGTCTTACTGAGGAATGCAGCCCTGGAGAGTCTTTCAAAGAGTTTATGTTATACTGCTCCAAAGCAGCTGTTCTGCCCCTAGTTTCTATATCAAGGGATGGAGTTCTGCATGTGCTCAAAAGTTACATTAAACGTGCTTAGAAGTTACATTGGAGCAAAATCTCATCAAAGTTTTGTTTGGAGAGTACATCTGGTTATAGATTACAGAGGCATAATCATTAATCCTGTCATAAGTTATCTTATGGACAGGAAGAGGCAAGAGCTAGGATCACTGACTGTATCTTTTTTAAAAATGAAGTGATTCAAGCAACAGATGTGGAAACCTGTGCTCTATTCTACTTACTGTCTTCAGGGCATTCTTCTGGAGGACTGCGTTCAGTCACTGAGTCAGGGGCTTTGTGAAATTTCGCTGGCAACAGAGTAAGCAAACATGGTTTCTTCCATTTCCTACTTTGTCTCGCATACATGATTTCCTATGCTCAAACCTGAGGAAAGTTTTTTTTATTTTTTCAGTCCTTGAGCTATAGTAATCTTTCACTGGGTTTTAAGTCAGTGGGGTTTTTTGGCATCAAATTGTTAAACCACAAGTCATGTTTCCTTTAACGTGAAAATTACCTATTCTGAATAAATTCTGATGTAACTATAACTCGACAAATTACGATATTTTCAACTTACGATGGGTTTATTGCGGGGAGGGGGCAGCCCTATCGTAAGTAGAGGAACTCTATACACGTTTGAAAATATCGCTGGGCTCCAGGGTTAGCCGGCCTCTAACCCATTCTTTACTGGACCTGCCAACTTCGCGCAGGGTTGGTAACCTAGCAACCAAGCAACAGGAACAGCGACTTCCGGTACCCGGACTTGGGTTGTCCAATCAGCTCAGCGGAGCCGCCGCAGAGGCTGATGGGGGGGCCTGTGAGGATTCCAGCGTCGGTACCATGGCGACGCGCGGTGGGGCTGGGGTGGCAATGGCGGCTTGGTCGCTCTTATCCGCTCGGGCGGTGACCGCGTTCCTTCTGTTGTTCCTCCCTCGCTTCTTACAGGCCCAGACCTTCTCTTTCCCTTTCCAGCAGCCGGAGAAGTGCGACAACAACCAGTACTTTGATATCTCCGCCCTCTCCTGTGTTCCGTGTGGAGCTAACCAGAGGCAAGATGCCCGAGGTAAGACGGTTTGAGGTGGGCCCTGGCAAAAGTAACACTCCCGCCTTAGTCGGCCCCTAGTCCCTGTAGATGGAGTTTTACCATGTTGATCAGGCTAGTCTCGAACTTCTGACCTCAGGTGATCCACCCGCCTCCGCCTCCCAAAGTGCTAGGATTACAGGCGTGAGCCACCGCGCCTAGCCTGAATACATGTATATTGTTTCGTGACGTAGAAATGTAAAATTTCCAGCAGCAGTTAAGTAGTTTAATAGTTTAGTTACACTTAAAATGGTAGCAACACAATACCAGCTGTGTGCCAGTGTAAGACCTTTACGTATAATAACTAATTTTGTACTCATACTAACCCTATGAGGTAGGTACCAATTTTTTTTCTCCATTTTATTGTAGAGGAAGCCAAGGCACAGAGTTTAGTAACTTGTTCAAGGTCATGCAACCGAGTAGGAGTACTATGATTGGAACTCAAGAAGTGTGTTTCTGTGTTTGAACCCAGGCAGTACTGGCTCCAGAATCCTGCTGTTAATCACTATACTGCTTCTCAAGATCCTAAGGCTTATTAAAAGTTTCACTATCTTGGAACTTTATTTTTATTTATCAAGGATAAAATTTTCTCTTTTTTTTTTTTTTTTTTTAGGAACCTCATGTGTATGTCTACCAGGATTTCAGATGATCTCTAATAATGGAGGACCTGCTATTATTTGTAAAAAGTGCCCAGAAAACATGGTGCGCATAATTTATTTTAAAATAACTTAACTGTAAAAAGTAGTAAGTTAAATATCTTTATTTTTCAAAATATAATTTAATGTTTACTCTAATGTTTCCCCACAGACTTTAAAATTACTATGCTAACTTTATTTTTACTAGAGTAAGTTTTGGGAGATCAGCGAAATTTTATGCAAACTTGGAGAAACAGAAATGTATTTCTTTTAAAATCTGAAATCCGAAAAACCACAGAACTGTAAAAATTTAAGTTTTTGTTTTTACTCGTAGAATAACTCGGTTATGAAGAAAATTAGATGAATAAGGCATATATAGAGCAATTTGGGATGTGTACAATTTGGGATGTGTATATTCTTTTGACTGATGCAAGTGGAGTTGTCTTAGACCTACCACGTCAACAGTTTATATGATTATTGATGTTCATAATGTTATCTAAGGTGTAATTATTTCATGAAATACCAATTGCATTAATAGATTAAATAATGTCTGTTTCTGTTTTGTTAGTAATTTCATTGTATCGTAATTTTTGAAAAATTAGTAAACAGTTACTATATATAATTCTCAATTAACAAATATATTTTTCAATCATGTTGGATAATTAAAAGTCTGTGTAACAGTTGTGACATTTACAGTAATGTTTCTTCTCATTGTTATATAAAAAAACATTAATTCTGGGAATTTAATATGAAGTTATCAATTGTCCCAATTTACAACTATCTGTATTACTTGTAGGTCTGATTACCATTTTTTATATTACCATTTATTTTATATCTTTATAATAGATTATAATAGAATACCATTTATTTTATATCTTTGCAAATATTGATCCTAGCTGAATTACCCATGATAAAAAGCTGCTAATAAAAAGTGGTCTCATAGCAGATTTCTTTTTCAGTGACATTGTTTAAGTTATTGTAATTTTTAAATTGTCCTATATAGGCCAGGCACGGTGGCTCACGCCTATAATCCCAGCAATTTGGGAGGCTGAGGCTGGTGGATCATGAGCTCAGGAGTTCGAGACCAACCTGGCCAATATGGTGAAACCCCATCTCTACTAAAAATACAAAAATGAGCTGGCTGTGGTGGCGCGTGCCTGTAGTCCCAGCTGCTTGGGAGGCTGAGGCAAGAGAATCGCTTGAACCCGGGAGGCAGAGGTTGCAGTGAGCCAAGATTGCACCATTGCACTCCAGCCTGGGTGACAGAGTGAGACTCTGTCTCAAAAAAATAAATAAAATATAAATAAATAAATAAATTGTCCTATATAAATGTATTGCCAAATATAGGAGTATTTCTTGATAAATTCAGTCTTTTCAACCAAAATTTAAAATAATTTGTGGCATTATTTTTGTTCTTTATAAACTTTGGTTACATCTGTGTTTGTAATTATTGTGTTTTTTGCCCCAGGCTTTTCCTAAACCATATAATATAGTAAGCCCAATTTTGAATGCTGTCATACTTTATCAAAAACCTTTACTAAGCCGGGCGCGGTGGCTCACACCTATAATCCCAGCACTTTGGGAAGTTGAGGCAGGTGGATCACGAGGTCAAGAGATCAAGACCATCCTGGCAAATGTGGTGAAACCCCATCTCTACTAAAAATACAAAAATTAGCTGGACGTGGTGGCACGTGCCTGTAGTCCCAGCTACTTGGGAGGCTGAGGCAGGCGAATTGCTTGAACCTGGGAGGCAGAGCTTGCAGTGAGCCGAGATTGTGCCACTGCACTCCAGCCTGGTGACAGTGCGAAGACTCTGTCTCAAAAAAAAAAAAAAAAACCTTTACTAGTACAAGCCATAAATGGATAGAAGAAAATATTCTCATAAATCAATTTTAACAACTATGTATATAATGTATATTTCATAAAATTTACCCATTTTGAATCATAAATGAATTTTTTTTTGAAACAGTATTACCGTTGCCCAGGCTGGAGTGCAGTGGCACGATCTCAGCTCACTGCAACCTCCACCTTTCTGGTTCAAGCCATTCTGGTGCCTCAGCCTCCCAAATAGTATTATAGGCGTACACCACCACGCCCAGCTAATTTTTGTATTTTAAGTAGAGACGAGGTTTCACCACATTGGCCAGGCTGGCCTCAAACTTTGGCCTCAAGTGATCCACCCACCTTGGCCTCCTAAAGTGCTGGGATTACAGACGTGAGCCACTGTGCCTGGACTAAATTTTTTATGTATTTGAATTTTTAAAAATTAGAATAGTATTTTAGAACAGGTAAGATTAACCTATTAACTGACTGTTGATTCAATCTTTTTGTGTTGTGTTGTGTTTTATATTTGTAAATGGAAAAACGAAATGACAAATAATTATGAAAGTAGGCATCCATTTGAATTAAAGATCCTGAAGAAGAAAGAACTATTATCCAGAGTTAATCCTTTAATAGTTTTCAGGACATAGTGATAATATAGAGCTTAATTTTGGAATATAAGCATGAATTATCTCTCCAGGGAATTTTTATGTGGCTCATATATGTATGATTTATTTGAATATTCACTGTAGTTACATACTCTTACGGCATTTTGAACTTACACAATTAAGAAGAAAAAAGTTAATTAAAAAAGATAAAAGCATTTTTTTTTCTTTTAATTTAGAAAGGTGTTACAGAAGATGGCTGGAACTGCATTTCTTGCCCTAGTGGCTTAACTGCCGAAGGAAAATGTCACTGTCCCACTGGCCATATTTTAGGTAAGAATTAGATTCCTTACAAAGAAGTAGTGATAAATCTTCATTTGTGTTTTTGTTTTTGTGAAAAGGGCATTAATTTAAATAGTTAAGTGATTACTTAATATTTTTGCAGTGGCTCAAGCAATTCTCCTGCCTCAGCTTCCTGAGTAGCTAGGACTGCACACATAACACCACTGCAGCTGGCTAATTTTTAAATTTTTTGTAGAGACTGGGTCTTGTTATGTTGCCCAGCCTGGTCTTGAACTCCTGGTCTCGAGAGATCTTCCTGCCTCAGCCTCCTAAAGTGCTGGGATTGTAGGCATCAGTCACTGTCCAGCCCTTAATAGTGTTTATAAAGTTATTTTTGTACAAATTTAGTGATACTTAAAACATCAGCAGGCATTGAGAAGAAAATACAAAGTTTTGTCTGAGTTTTTTAAAACTCTTAATATTGTAGGATTAGATGGTTATTTCCTTAACATAACATGACAAAATATGTCTCAACTCAAAAGCCAACTTGATGCTTAATAGGGAAAAAGTGTAAGCATTCCTATTAATGTCAGGACGTGGAAAAGGATGCAAACTATGCACTTAAGAGAAAAAAAATATTTATCATCGGAAAAGAAAAGGTAGGCCGTTAATCCCAGCACTTTGGAAGGCCAAGGCAGGTGTATTGCTTGAGCTCAAGAGTTTGAGACCAGTCTGGGCAACATGGTGAAACCGCATCTCTACAAATAAAAAAAAAATTATTTGGTTACGGTGGCATGCACCTGTAGTCCCAGCTACTCTAGAGGCAAAGGTGGGAAGATTGAGCCTGGAAGGTCAAGGCTACAGTGAGCTGAGATGGCGCCACTGCACTCCAGCCTGAGTGACAGGGTAAGACCCTGTCTCATGAAAAAAAAAAAAAAAAGTAAAATATCATTGTTTACAGATGATTTGATTGTATGTTTAAAACACCCAAGAGAATGACTAAAAATTATTATAAACAGTGATGGAAGAAAATACCTCATATACAGTAGCAACAAAAAAGAAAAAAGTAGGCATATCCTTTTTTTTAATTTTAATTTTTATTTTTGTTTTTTTCTGAGACAGAGTTTTCACTGTTGTTGCCCAGGCTAGAGTGCAATGGTGCGATCTCAGCTCACTGCAACCTCCCTCCCGGGTTCAAGCTATTCTCCTGCCTCAGCCTCCCAAGTAGTTGGGATTATAGGTATGTGCCACCACGCCTGGCTACTTTTGTATTTTTAGTGGATAACAGGGTTTCTTCATGTTGGTCAGGCTGGTTTTGAACTCCCGACCTCAGGTGATCCACCCGCCTCAGCCTCCCAAAGTGCTGGGATTACGGGCTTGAGCCACCGCACCTCACCTTGGCATATGCTTTAGAAGGAATGTACAACATAATTAATTGAAAAAATTTGTGAGTATTACTGAGGGATACGAAGGCAGGCTTTTATAAGTGAAAATGCATTCTTTATTTTTGGATGGGAAGATTAAACATTAGAAAGATGCCAACTCTCCTACCAGTCTGTATATTTTAAAGGACCCTAATAAATTCTATCAGGATATTATTTGTTTGTTTTGGGGTAATATACAAATAGAGTCTGAAGTTTAACAGTAAAGTTATATGAAAAGCTAAGAAAATTCTGGGAAGGGAAAGTAGGAACTACCCCATCAGATAATATATATGTTATATAGCTACTATAATCACATATATGACAGGCTTATGGGTACACAGACTGATTGATGGAACTTAAAACAGCCAATCAGAATGGATTCAAAATGGGAATTTGGTATGTGAAAAAAGTGGCATTTCATGTTAAGTGGGGATAAAACTGATTAATGGTGCTGAGAAAACTGAGAAAACACCAAGTTGGGTTTCTACCTTATTTCTGAGAAAATTAAACTCCAAATGAGTCAAATACTAAATATGAATATATGAAAGTTCTTAAAGAAAATGTAGGAAAAATTTGTATAGTTTTGGTGTAATAGGCCTAAGTATGACCAAAAATACTCAGTCACTTTGGAGGCCTAGGTGGGAGGATTACTTGAGCCATGGAGTTCCTGACAAGCCTGGGCAATATAGAGAGATTCTGTGTCTACAAGAAAAAAAGAAAAACCACAGAAGAAAAAATTGGTAAATTTATAAAATGCCATAAAAATTATAATACCAAAAACCAAACTACAAACTAAAGAAAAATATTAATGCATACAATAGACAGAGGTCGAAGTTCTTCAGTAAATGTAAAGCTCCTACAGATAAATAAAAGTAAGATGAATAGCCCAATTTTTAAAATAGCCAAAAGTCATAAATAAAATTCACATAGAAAAAATATTTTAACATGAGAAAAAGTGTTCAAC
Source organism: Hylobates moloch (assembly GCF_009828535.3). Classification (NCBI taxonomy): domain Eukaryota; kingdom Metazoa; phylum Chordata; class Mammalia; order Primates; family Hylobatidae; genus Hylobates; species Hylobates moloch. The sequence continues at coordinate 73,876,785 of NW_026652284.1, forward strand.
TTTACTCAGAGTAACAAAATGTACATTAAAGCTAAAATGAGATTTTATTTTTAACCTACCAGATTTTATTATAAAACTTTTTCGACCAGGCACAGTGGCTCACGCTTGTAATCCAGCACTTTGGGAGGCCGAGGCGGGTGGATCACCTGAGTTCAGGAGTTCAAGACCAGCCTGACCAATGTAGTCGCTACTAAAAATTCAAAATTAGCCCAGCATGGTGGCACATGCCTGTAATCCCAGTTTCTTGGAGGCTGAGGCAGGAGAATCGCTTGAACCTGGGAGGTGGAGGTTGCAGTGAGCCAAGATCGCGCCATTGAACTTCAGCCTGGGCAACAAGAGTGAAACTCCATCTCAAAAAAAAAAAAGAAACTTTTTCAACTTTGACAATGTATTTATTAGGATACCGGGAAATAGTTATTCGTGTATTAATGGGAAAAATTTTAAGTTGGTGCAACCTCTGTGGAAAGCAAATTTATGGTGTTTATCAAAATTAAAAATACAGATTATCTTTGCCTAGAAAGCTCTCATCTAGAAATTTCTCATTTGGATACACTTAACTGTATGCCTGAAGAAGTGTTGAATGTTTTTTTCTTGCAACATTATTCCTAAGACGAAAGATTATAAACAAAATAAGAGTCTATCAAGATGAGATCAGTCAAATTATGATATAGTCATACAGTGGTATAGAATGCAATTGTGGAAAAATAAACAGGCAGTTCTACACATAGTGCTATGGAAAGAAATCTAAGATATATTGAGTAAAAAAGCACGATATAGAATAATTTATTCATTCATCTACAAATATTTATTGAGTACCTGCTATTTATCAGCACTGTTTTATGTATTTGGTATTCCACTATTTAGCTTTTTAAAGACCATTATATATGCATATGTGCTTGTATATGCACAGGCTATTTCTGAAAAGACTCATAAGAAACTGTTAACAATGCTGCCTCCTGAGTGAAGAACTGAGTGCCTGGGAATAGTGGGAAAGAGACTTAATTTTCATTTTAAATCTTTTTGTGCTTGGTGCGGTGGCTCACACCTGTAATCACAGCACTTTGGGAAGCCAAGGCGGGTGGATCACCTGAGGTTAGAAGTTCAAGACCACCCTGGCCAACATGGTGAAACCCCATCTCTACTAAAAATAGAAAAATTAGCTGGGCATGATGGCAGGTGCCTGTAGTCCCAGCTACTTGGGACACTGAGGCAGAAGAATAACTTGAATCCGGGAGGTGGAGGTTACAGTGAGTGAGATCATGCCACTGCACTCCAGCCTAGATGACAAGAGCGAAACTCTGTCTCAAAAAATAAAATAAAATAAATCCTTTTGTGCCTTTTATTTTTATATTTTATATATTACCCAAAGATTAATTTTTTAATTATCTTTTTTTCTTACTTTTTAACAATTTTTTTTTTTGTGGTGATGGGGGTCTTACTATATATCTCAAGCTGGTCTTGAACTCCTGACCTCAAGCAGTCCTCCTGCCTTGATCTCTCAATGTGTTGGGATTACAGGTGTGAGCCACCAAGCCTGGTCTTATTTTTTCAGAGATGAGGTCTTGTTATGTTAGCCAGGCTGGATTCAAACTCCTGGGCTTAAGCAATCTACTGCACCCGGCTTCTTAGTAGTTTCATTGGCACTGTTGCCTCCATTGAAAATATTAACTTTATTCTCATGGTATTTGGGGGGTGTATTCTTAGGGATGGGACTAATGAAAGTTTTATGAGTTGGATGGCAATATGAAATTTATTACACTTCATGATGTACTAATTTTGGTGTGTGTGTGTGTGCACATTCAGAATTTTTTTATTATAAAGATCTACATTATATAGCCACAGGAAACATAAGTGGTATGTTTGCATAAATGTTTCATACACAAATATTGTTCTAGCGTACTTTTCAGTTAACAGTATGCTCTGATGCTCTATTAGATTTACCTGATTCTTTTTTTTTTTTTTGAAACAGGGTCTCACTCTTGTCCAGGCTGGAGTGTAGTGGTGTGATCTCAGCTCACTGCAACCTCCACCTACCAGGTTCAAGTGATTCTCATGCCTCAGCCACTTGAGTAGCTGGGATTACAGGCACGTGCCACCACGCCCAGCTAATTTTGTATTTTTTTTTAGTAGAGACAAGGTTTTGCCATATTGGCCAGGCTGGTCTTAAACTCCTGGCCTCATGTGATCCACCCACCTTAGCCTCCCAAAGGGCTGGGATTACAGGCATGAGCCTCCTCACCTGGCCTTACCTGATTCTTTTTAATATATTCCATAGTATTTTGTAGCATGGATATACCACCATTCTGCTATTTTAAATATTCATGTTGTTTCTAACAAATAATGCTTCAATGAATATCCTTATATACATGTTCAAGTGTTTCTGTAGGTCAGGTATCTAAAAACAAAATTGTAGTGTTATAAGGATGTGAATTTGAAACTTTAATAGATACTACTAAAAGCCTTCTAAGTTGCAGAAACTTATCAGTAATCTATGAAAATACTTGCTTCCCCATCCTAGTGTGACAAAAATGTATAGATAAGAGGTAAGAAAATTTTTGAGGAAAAAAATACTGACTTAATTGTTATGATGACTTGGAAAGTTATTTTCTATATTTTACTATGTGAGAATAGGGAAGGCATCACTTCTCTTTTTTTTTGGAGTCATGGACGGGTACGAAGGGATCACTTCTCTATACTTTATTATGGAGATACTTGTTATGCCTTTAATGCAAATGAAGTGTTTTGAGAATTAATAGAATAATAGTTACAATTGGGTTTGTTAAATATTTTCTGAATATGTAGAAGCTTATATGTTTACTATGAGTTACATCTTTATTTTGTTTCTTAACTGTTTAGTGGAAAGAGACGTTAATGGAACATTGTTGTCTCAAGCAACTTGTGAGCTCTGTGATGGAAATGAAAACTCTTTTACAGTAGCAAATGCTTTAGGAGACAGGTAAACAGTGTAATGGGGGCTAACTTCATTAATATCATATTAATGTATAATTTGTACTTTTAAGAGTGTTTTCCTATCATATCACTTAGTTTTCACAGTAACCCAAGGAAGGATAGAAGTAGACATTAACAGATACAGAAGCTGAGGCCCAGAGCATGAGACACACTAGGGTTCAAATTTTGGTCCAGTCTGTTAGTTGTCTGACTTTGAATAGCTCACTACCTCACAATCCCTTGTCTTTACAATGGTAATGTTACCATCCACTTCATAGGCTGTAATGGCTCAGAAATAATAAGTAATAAAGTAAATAGATACAGTTCTTAGTATAGTGCTATATAGTAACCACTCTGTACAGGGTAGCTATTTTTGTTTGTTATTATGTAATTTGTATATAATCTGTAATATAATTACGTGCTAAGTATTATACTAAAGCCCTTAGGTATTATAATGTTACATAGAAAAACATAAATATATACTAATAATAGCCCAGGTACCCTGATTTATAGTCCCATTTTCTGTTGCTTCCTATTCCCCCTTTGTGCATGTGTTTGTGAAACACACACACACACACACACACACACACACACACACACACCCCTGCCTGCCTATATACTTCCCTCTAATTTAAGCACATTATACCAATTTCAGCTTCTTTAATTTATTAGAGGCCTACATCATGACTTCCCTCCAGGCACAGTTTTTTCTTTAGTTTCCAAGTTTAATATAGAAAATAGTTGAGCAGCTTTTCTGAGGGCTACTTAGTGTTGGATCATCTTTTCTCTAAGGCTGACTCGAGTTATGGCATCCAAATACCGATTTTTTTTGCCCCTCTAATATTTCCCCAAGCCTGGTGTGTTTTATGTCATGCCCCAGCCCGACTCCTACCTGCTCTATTTTGCAAGTGATGAATACCCATATATTCACTCATCACTGTCCTCATTGGTCCAGTACCCTCCCTCCCTCTATCTCATTCATTAATGAAAAATATGAAGTATTTTTCTAAAATAAACAAAGATGGTAAATAGAATTTATTTAAAAGTGTTGGCTGTAGGTTTGATAGGAGCTAGAGATACATTTCTCTTCAGCTTATGCGACCTTTTTACTTTGTGGCACATAAAATAAGGAAAGTATATTTGATATAACTAATTGTAAAAATTGATTGCATTTCATTTATATGAGTTCATTGGTCTCTTGTTAGTTAAGTGTGACTTAATTATCATTGATATTCAGAATTATTCATTATGTACATTCCATGTAGTTAAAAAATACTCTTCTATTATTGATTAGTTTTACTTGCTTTATACTTTGTAACACAGAATGGCCTAAAACTATTCAAATCAGTGTTATTTTAAATTTGTTTAACATATTTACATAATTGCTTACTGAATGAATCTACTCTAATCCATTGTTTAGAAAGATAGCTTTTCTATTAGGTTTAGTATAATTTATTAACATTTTAAAAATTATTTTTGTTATATTGAACAGGTGCGTCCGATGTGAGCCAACATTTGTTAATACCAGCAGGTCCTGTGCATGTTCAGAACCTAACATTTTAGTAAGGCTAACCAAATTGATAAAGTATATATATTTTTAATTCAATTGCTTATGGCTTTTCATAAGCTTCTATTTTTTTCCCTCGTTTATTTATGAAGACAGGGGGATTATGTTTCAGCAGCACAGGGAATTTTCCTCTACGTAGAATTTCAACTGCACGTTATGGAGAAGTTGTGAGTATGTTTCAATTTTTTTGTTCTGTTGTTAAAAAACTTTCTACATTTCATCCATTAGTAATTAATTTCAGGCTAGAATGAGAAACACTTTTGTGTAAATCATTTTAAAACAGAAAAAAATCAATCTAAGAAACATTAGTCTAATAATTCAGCAGTATGATTTCTAAGTACAGTACTTAGCCTGTACCATAGCCTGTTTGTTTTTCAGTGCGCTACAGAATGTTTACACCAGAAATATCTGGTATATGTTCTGTATAGGATGCAGTATAATACATTTAAGGGCACCAGAAACTCTAGATTTGAACCCTGGATTTGCAAGTCATTAGTTTTGTATCCTTGGACCTTGAGAAGATTTCAAAACTTCAGTTTATTGTCTGTAAGTTGGACATAATAAAAATACCTTTATCACAGTGCCTGTACATGCTAATCATTAGAGAAAGCAGGATTATTCTTATTTGGCCAGATTTCTCCTTTTTCTTAATTTTATTTTTGTTTGAGACAGAGTCTTGCTCTGTTGCCCAGGTGGGAGTGCTGTGGCGCAGTCTCGGCTCACTGCAACCTCCGCCTCCCAGGTTCAAGTGATTCTCCTGCCTCAGTGAGTAGCTGAGATTACAGGCACCTGCCACTACGCCCGGCTAATTTTTTGTATTTTCAGTAGAGATGGGATTTCACCATGTTGGCCAGGCTGGTCTTGAACTCCTGACCTGGTGATCCACCCACCTTGGCCTCCCAAAGTGCTGGGATTACATGCATGAGCCACTGCGCCCAGCCAATTGTTTCTTATTTTGTGGATGAGAGCATTGAGGCCTAGAGTTAGAGCTTTGGCAGCAGATGCTGGTGATAACCACTTCTAGGGTATAAAATGGAAAGTAAGTAGATGAATTGGAACTAAAGAGGTAACAAATCCAAGAGAACAAGAGTTAGATGACTAGGAGTTACAATAGAAATTAATGAATGAACATGGAAGATGCTTAGTATGCCAGAGTTTGGGGTGGACAGGGTGTGATCTGGTTGTTAATATCATTATCATTAATGTTATTATTGAATATAAGAGTGATTAAGAGGACTGTGAGGATAGCAATGATGAGGGTGGGATCTAGGATCTTGATGAATCAGGCAAAAATTCCTCTCCTCCAGTATAGTCTTGTGAGGAAGACAGGCAAGTATCAAGTAGTTACAAGACAACAAAATAAAAGCTTAAATACATAGGTAGCTCTGGGATTATCCCAAAATTGGCTCATCTGTAACAAGATACATGTCTTCTGGGGCATTCTTCTCCAGATTGGAGTGAATATCTGTATATGATTATTAAATTTGCAGGCCTTTAATTTTCCTTTTTTCCTTTTTCAAATAATTTAATTTGAAATAATTTTGCTGGAAGTCCCAACGATGACTCTTTGTTCTTTCTGGTCTGAGATCCCCAATCATTTAGTGGTCATGTCCCTTTAGCTTCCTCCGATCTGGAACTAGGTCCTCAGTATTTCCCTGTCTTTCATGAATGCAACAGTTTTAAAGATTACAGGCCTTACCATCCTACAGATACTTTCCTCACACTTTGTACCTGCTTAGATGAAAGCCACAAAAAAGATGTCATGTTCTTTTCAGTGGACTGCATCACATCCAGGGGCACACAGTGTCTACCTGTGCCACCACTGATGCTGTTAACCTTGATTACCTGCCCTAAAGTCACCATGACTACCATAAAGTTACCATTTTTCATTTGTAATTGATTAGTATTTTGTGAGGAGTATTTCTGAGATTACACTTCCTCACTAACCCTTAACTCACTAGCATTAGTCTCCATTGTTGAACCACTACTGTGATGGTTGCCAAAGGTTAATTTTGGATTTCCATCCACATTTGATTACTTCCACATTTATTAATTGACATTCTATTGTAAGGAAGAACTATCTCTTCTTCCCCATTTATACACTTATTTTTTAAAATTAATATCCATGTGGATTTGTGGGTTCCTAATTTATTCAGTTGGTTATAATCCAACATACTCATTATTTGTTTTGATGCTCAAATTGTCCTATATCTGGCCAATAAAAGTCCCTTCAAGTTGGCTCCTGCGTGGTTTTTTTTTTTCTTTTTGACATGTCCCCATCATTCTTTGAACATTTGCTTTATGGTACAACAAGATTTCTAGGCTAATCTAGGCTAATCTTGTAATTTTCCTGCCTCAGACCTGGAATCAGCCATTTCTTTTTTTTCTTTTTTTTTTTTTTTTGAGACAGAGTTTCATGCTTGTTGCCCAGGCTGGAGTGCAATGGCACAATCTTGGCTCACCGCAACCTCCACCTCCCGGGTGCAAGTGGTTTCCCTGCCTCCGCCTCCCAAGTAGCTGGGATTACAGGCATGCGCCACCACACCTGGCTAATTTTTGTATTTTTAATAGAGACAGAGTTTCTCCATATTGGTCAGGCTGGTCTCGAACTCCCCACCTCAGGTGATCTACCCGCCTCAGCCTCCCAAAGTGTTGGGATTACAGGCATGAGCCACCACACCCGGCCGGAATCAGCCATTTCTTTAATCATTTTTGTAGGATAAATATTTAGAAACCAAGATTAACACACTTAGTATGTCCTCTCAGCAAACGTGGCTAGGAAATATACACATACATACATACACACATCTATGACTATTTCTGTGTCTGTGTATATATATTAAAAGGGCTGGGCGTGGTGGCTCACGCCTGTAATCACAGCACTTTGGAAGGCCGAGGCAGGTGGATCACTTGAGGTCAGGAGTTTGAGACCAGTCTGGCCAACATGGTAAAACCTCGTCTCTACTAAAAATACAAAAATTGGCTGGGTGTGGTGGTGCCCTCCTGTAATCCCAGCTTCTCGAGAGGCTAAGACAGGAGAATCACTCAAACCTGGTAGGTGGAAGTCGCAGTGAGCCAAGATCACGCCACTGCACTCCAGCCTGGGCAACAGAACAAGCTCTGTCTCAAATAAAATAAAATAAAATAGCTCATACTGATCCCTTTAATTCTGAAGCAATACTTCAGGGTTCTTTCTAACCTTTCCCTTTGATAAGTTTTAAGTATCTTCTCCAGGAGTGAGAAATCTTGGGTTCATTATCCTCAATTTATTTATATGCTCAATGTGACCAATCTTCCAACCCCCTCACTTTGTATTCCACCTCCACATTCTCCCCCCTCTGCTAGCACCATGCAGTTGACCCATTATAGACTTCTTTGATAGGTGGGTAGGGAGGAACTGTTCCATCCTTAATGTTGTTCTGATTCAGTTAATGTATTTCATTTAAACATACCAGATTTTTTTAAAATTAAAAATAATAAAACATTTTAAAAAAAACAAAACTGCCTCGACCCTTCCCAAAACTTTCCTGGTCCCACATGCAGACACTGTAGCCACGACCGGAGGTTGGGGCACTGGGAACAGGAACAACACAACTGCCCAGCCTGGGGCACCTGAGGGACAACCTGGAGCACTCCAGGAGCACTGCAAAGGTCTAGCAGAACCAACACTGGCGCGGGCAGGGAAGGGCAGCCTGACAGGCTTGTGGGGCAGCTCCCACCACCTTGAAGAAGGGCTGCCCGCAAGGCAACGGCCATAGGAGGCGAGCAAGGGGTGCCTGCTGCCTCAGAGGACCCCCCAGTCCTGCCGATGCCATGAGGCAGAGGGTGGAGGAAGCGAGGTCAGCCGGATTCCACATCCCTGCATCCCACATACTGCCCAAGGGCAGGGAGGAGAGGTGAGGGGCCCATAGGAATGAGAAGAGCGGTTCCATTTGCCATGAATGTCTGTCCGCCATCTGTCGCAGCTCAGACCTGGCCAGGGAGAGCATGACATCACCACAGCAATTGTGGGCTAAACATACCAGTTCTGAACACTGATTCTTTCCTAAGGACAGATTTAGAATTCCTGATTTTAAGTCATGTTGCAACTGCTTTTCAGACTGGTTCCATGTAGCCAGTGTATAAAACGTGTAAGCAAAATCTAGTTAAGATGGTTTGATTACCCTTGCCTAGTCTCAGTTTGCAAGAATAAGAACTCAGTTTTATCCATGTACTTGTAAGTCAATCAGATTCTAAGAGCTTGTTTACAGTAATTAAACTCAGACGAGATTAGATTAATTGATAAACCAGAATACATGTTTATTAGTTTATGTTGAGACTGTAATTGCCAATTAGACTGAAATATTTGTATTGACTCCATAACATACATTCTTCCTAATTGGAAAAGTCCGCTTTGAACGTTAAGGTTGGAAGTTTTCTTAGAGAACAAAATTGGAACATAATTCTGTTTGTATAATTTTATAACAAGGCATCCAATCCTACTCATCCTGCTCTTGGAATATACTTGCCAATCAGAAAAAAATTTTCACATACATGAGTTAGTGTCTCCCCATTCCCTTTCCCTCAAATACATTAATAGTGAAATAGCTTCATGGTTTTTGGTTGTCCCAACTTTTATTTTGAAAAATTTCAAAGTTGCAGAAAAGCTGAAAGAATTAGACAATGGCTATGCCTATGTCTTTCACCTAGGTTAAAGAATTATTAATGTTTTGCCACATTTGCTTTATCTCTCTGTATATATGTAAATATATACACAAACACAATGTTTTTTTCCCCTGAGCCATTTGAAAATAAGTTGTAGACATAATGACATTGCACTCCAAATACTTTAGGGTGGATCTCCAAAAAATAAGGCATTTTCCTAGAATCACACCCAAGGAATTTAAAATTAACATAATAGAATTAAATTATATCCATTCATACCCAAATTTTCCCAGTTGTTCAAAAATGTTCTCTATTCTCCCTTCCTTTTTGGGGGGAACAGATACCTAGGATCCAATCAAGGATCCCACATTGCAGTTAGTCTTTCTAGTGTCCTTTAATCTAGAACATATCCCTGCTTCACTTTGCTTTTGTGGTTTGTCTCCTCTGTATTTTTCTGATTGTTTTCTCATGATTAGACGCAGTGAAACATATTTTCGCAAGGTATTATATAGATGTTGTATACAGCTCATTGCATCCCAACAAGGGGTATGTAATGTCTGTCAGGTTGTCCAGTTATTGGTGATAGTAAATTTGATTGCTAGGCCGGACATGGTGGCTCACTCCTGTAATCCCACCACTTTGGGAGGCCAAGGCAGGTAGATCACCTGAGGTCAGGAGTTCAAGACAAGCCTGGCCAACATGGTGAAACCCCATCTCTACTGAAAATACACAAATTAGCCAGGCGTGGCGGCAGGCTCCTGTAACCCCAGCTACTCAGGAGGCTGAGGCAGGAGAATCACTGGAACCCAGGAGGCAGAGGTTGCAGTGAGCCAAGATCGCACCATTGCACTCCAGCCTGGGCAACAAGAGCGAAACTCCGTCTCAAAAAAAAAAAAAAAAAAAAAATTGATTTCTTGGTCATAGTTGTGTCTGCCACTTCTCTCTGTTGTAAAGGTATTGTGATTAATACGTTAGTCTGAGACTATGTAAATATCCATTTTAGCAATTAATGAATCTTGCCTGTATCAGTTATTAAACTGGTCATTTCTAATAACAATTCTGTTATTCCCTCTACATTTATTAGCTAGCAATTGTCTGTAGAAGCACTTTACTTTTTCTCTGTGATTTTTTTTTTAAAAAAAAGCTTTATTATGAACTCATAGAATCTTTGTTTACTCATTGTGTTATAATCTGTTACTGTTATTCTTCTTTTAGAAGTTCAAGTTTTACCAAATTTGAACTTCCTTTCAGCATAGCTCCTGTGTTGTTTTGACGTGACTTTAGACTTTAGGGATTTCCTTGGTTTCTCTATACCATGTTCCAGACTCACCTTGTATAATTATATTTTTTAATAGTTCCATAATATTCTGGCTTATGCACTAAAATTTGTATAATGGTATCTCCAGAGAATATTTAGGTTTTCAGTTATTATCTATATTGCTGTCAACCATTTTATGCACATAAATATGTTTTCCCATTTAGAGGGATTATTGCTTTAAGATAAATTTCCTAAGTGTTCCTAAATTTCTGGGTTAGAGTATATGGATATTGCTTTATAAAAGTGTCATGCAACTTTCACACTATCAGTGGCATTGTATGTGGCTCCATTTTACATGCATTTGTCGGTACTGTTGTGTTGCATTTCCTCTTTTACTAGTTTGTGTGCATGTGTTCCTCAGCCTTCTATGCGTTTTTTCTTACAAAATAATTTTTGCTTATTAAATATACACAAATAGTACCTCATAGTTTTATTATAGATTTCTCTGATCACTGTGGTGCCATGTTCATATAATTTAGTTATATCACTTATGTGTGTGCTCAGACAATTTTCTCTGAATGGTGCTTCTTAGTTTCTCATATTTTAGCAAGATGTACAGATAAGCTTTAAAGTAATGTTTTTTAACCAGAGGTTTGTTATCTGTAGTCTTCAAAACCCATGTAATTGCCTTGGTCTCATCTGGAGATGCTGACTGGTTTTTGTTTGGGATGAAGCCAGGCATTTTTTGTTTTTAGAAAGTTCTGCAGGTGATTGTGATGCCCACCATTGTTTGAGAACCACCACTTTGGAGATTTGAAATTATTTCCCCCCATTTTTTTTATTGCTTGCCAATTTGGTACAGTATTTATAATAATTATAAACCAGTAAATATTAACCACTCAGTACTAAGGATCTGTTATTTTTTCTTTTGTTTGCCACTTTATTTTTTATGTTAGTGAAATAGGCGTGTAGTATTTTTTGATTACAGACACATTTTGTCTTGTTATATCTTTTGCCTCAGTATGATTATTTTGTAATGCAGTCCTATTTATAATAACTGACATTGGTTAAAATCAATTCTTGTATTCCTATTAGTATCTGTTTTCCTACTAACATTGTGAAAGTAATGTGAAACATTTCCCATTCAACAATATGCATATTGGGGTCATTTGAACTTAAAAAATAAAATGTATCTTTTTGTTTACAGGGCATGTCCTTAACTTCAGAATGGTTTGCAAAGTATTTGCAATCATCAGCAGCTGCATGTTGGGTAAGTTTGAATTTTTTAAATAAATTTCATTTTATTTTGAAGAATTATACCATTTATTTACTCAGATAATAAAAGCTTTATTTCTAAGTAGCTATAGCTTCTTGGTCATAATCTTATAAGAAGAATAAACCCTTTCTTGTGGGCTGAAAGAGAATACATGAAGAAGATGTTATTTAGTATACACAAATTGAATGTCTCCAAGCTTTTTTAGCTGAAACGGAGTGTTAGGGGAAACTGTCACTTAGTAAATGTTTATTGATGACTTACTGTGTGCCAGGCCCAATTCTTAAATCAGGTTAGATATTTCAGAAAAAGAAAAAAACAGTCCTTCATGGAGTTACAGCCTAAGTAAATGTCAGGTTGTGCTAAGTGCTATGAAGGCAAATAGTTAAGAGTAAAGTACATAGAGGGGGTGGGGGATGCTATTTTATATAGTGATCAGGACAGGCATCTCTGAGAGGGTTATAGTTGAGCAAAGAACTGAAAAAAGTGAGAGTGAGCCATGTAAACATCAAGGAGAAGAGTGTTCTAAGCAGAAACCATAGCAGGAGCAAAGATCTCAAAGCAGTTTACTGGCTTATTCATGCTTAAGAGAGAAGGAGGAGGCTGGAGTGGCTGGAACAGAGTGAGCAGGGAAAGTGGAGTGGAGATGAGGTCAGGGATGTAGGGAGTGGCTACGGCAAGGCCCTGGAGTCTATTTTAAGGGAGATAGAAGGATTTCATGCAAAGGAAGACATGATAGAACTTCAGTTCTTGAAAGGATCATTGTAGCATGGAGAATAGAATTTGTTGGGGTAAGGGACCATTTAGGAGAGTATTACAGTAATCTGAGTGAGAGATAGTGGACCATTGCACAAGGTGGTACTGCAGAAATGAGAGAAGCATTTATCTTCAGCTATGCTTTGAAGATTTAGCTGACAGAATTTACTCATGAGCTGGATAAGGGGCAAGAGAGAAATAAAGTTCAAAGTTTTTCACATGAATAACTGTAAAAATGGAATTGCCTTTTCCTGATAGGGAAAACTGAGAAAGATGGTTGAGAGGCAAACTCAACAAATGATCTCATTTTGTTGTCTATAAAGCAGATTACTTAAACAAAATGGATTAGATTTTATGTGTAAGATCTAATATACAAATTATTGTTCTTTCAAATATAGTCTATTAGTTTTTTAATATCATGCCAAGAGTTTTTCCTTAGTTCTTTCAGTTTCTTGTCTTTATATTTTAACCTAAAATTTACAATTAAAATGTTTGTGTTACTTCTCTTCCCAAGTGGAAAGTTTATTTTCTCCTTAAGCTAGAGGGAAGGTTTTAAAAAGCAAAAGAATACAAAAAAAATTATTAGTAAAATAGGTAAAAAAAAAAAAAATTTTTTTTTTTTGAGACAGAGCCTCACTCTGTTGCCCAGGCTGGAGTGCACAATCTTGACTCACTGCAGCCTCCGCCTCCTGGGCTCAAGAGATCCTCCTGCCTCAGCCTCCCGGGTAGCTAGGACTACAGGGGCATGCCACCACACTCAGCTAATTTTTCTATTTTTAGTAGAGACAGGGTTTCACCACATAGGGCAGGCTGCTTTCAAACTCCTGACCTCAAGTGATCTGCCTGCCTTGACCTCCCAAAGTGCTGGGATTACAGGTGTGAGCCACCATGCCCGGTCTAGAATAGGCAAAATGAAAACAAAATAAACTTTTTTTCTTTTTTTTATTTCTTTTTTTATTATACTTTAAGTTCTAGGGTACATGTGTACAACATGCAGGTTTGTTACATAGGTATACATGTGCCATGTTGGTGTGCTGCACCCATTAACTCATCATTTACATTAGGTATTTCTCCTAATGCTATCCCTCACCCCCCACCCAAAGACAGGCCCCAGTGTGTGATGTTACCCGCCCTGTGTCCAAGTGTTCTCATTGTTCAATTCCCACCTATGAGTGAGAACATAGAGTGTTTAGTTTTCTGTCCTTGTGATAGTTTACTCAGAATGATGGTTTCCAGCTTCATCCATGTCCCTGCAAAGGACATGAACTCATCATTTTTTATGGCTGCTTAGTATTCCATGGTGTATATGTGCCACATTTTCTTAATCCAGTCTATCATTGATGGACATTTGGGTTGGTTCCAAGTCTTTGCTATTGTGAATAGTGCCGCAATAAACATACGTGTGCATGTGTCTTTATAGTAGCATGATTTATAATCCTTTGGGTATATACCCAGTAATGGGATGGCTGGGTCAAATGGTATTTCTAGTTCTAGATTCTTGAGGAATTGCCACACTGTCTTCCACAATGGTTGAACTAGTTTACACTCCCATCAGTGTCAAAGCATTCCTATTTCTCCATATCCTCTCCAGCATCTGTTGTTTCCTGACTTTTTAATGATCACCATTTTAACTGGTGTGAGATGGTATCTCTTTGTGGTTTTGATTTACATTTCTCTAATGACCAGTGAGGATGAGCATTTTTTCATGTGTCTGTTGGCTGCATAAATGTCTTCTTTTGAGAAGTGTCTGTTCGTATCCTTTGCCCACTTTTTGATGGGGTTGTTTTTTTCTTGTAAATTAGTTTAAGTTCTTTTTAGATTCTGGATATTAGCCCTTTGTCAGATGGGTGATTGCAAAAAATTTCTCCCATTCTGTAGGTTGTGTGTTCACTCTGATGGTAATTTCTTTTGCTGTGCAGAAGCTCTTTAGTTTAATTAGACCCGATTTGTCTATTTTGGCTTTTGTTGCCATTGCTTTTGGTGTTTTAGTCATGAAGTCCTTGCCCATGCCTATGTACTGAATGGTATTGCCTAGGTTTTCTTCTAGGGTTTTTATGGTTTTAGGTCTAACATTTAAGTCTTTAAACCATCTTGAATTAATTTTTGAATAAGGTGTAAGGAAGGTGTCCAGTTTCAGCTTTCTACATATGGCTGGCCGGTTTTCCCAGCACCATTTATTAAATAGGGAATCTTTTCCCCATTTCTTGTTTTTGTCAGGTTTGTCAAGGATCAGATGGTTGTAGATGTGTGGTGTTATTTCTGAGGGCTCTGTTCTGTTCCATTGGTCTATGTATCTGTTTTGGTACCAGTACTATGCTGTACTGGTTACTGTAGCCTTATAATACAGTTTGAAGTCAGGTAGCGTGATGCCTCCGGCTTTGTTCTTTTTGTGTAGGATTGACTTGGCAATGCAGGCTCTTTTTTGGTTCCATAGGAACTTTACAGTAGTTTTTTCCAATTCTGTGAGGAAAGTCATTGGTAGCTTGATGGGGATGGCATTGAATCTATAAGTTACCTGGGACAGTAGGGCCATTTTCACAATATTGATTCTTCCTGTCCACGAGCATGGAGTGTACTTCCATTTGTTTGTGTCCTCCTTTATTTCGTTGAGCAGTGATTTGTAATTCTCCTTGAAGAGGTCCTTCACATCCCTTGTAAGTTGGATTCCTAGGTATTTTATTCTCTTTGTACGAATCGTGAGTGGGAGTTCACTCATGATTTGGCTCTCTTTTTGTCTGTTATTGGTGTATAGGAATGCTTGTGATGTTTGCACATTGATTTTGTATCCTGAGACTTTGCTGAAGTTGCTTATGAGCTTGAGATTTTGGGCTGAGACAATGGGGTTTTCTAAATATGCAATCATGTCATCTGCAAACAGGGACAATTTGACTTCCTCTTTTCCTAATTGAATACCCTTTATTTCTTTCTCTTGCCTGATTGCCCTGGCCAGAACTTCCAACACCATGTTGAATAGGAGTGGTGAGAGAGGGCATCCTTGTCTTATGCCCGTTTTCAAAGGGAATGCTTCCAGTTTTTGCCCATTCAGTATGATATTGGCTGTGGGTTTGTCATAAATATCTCTTATTATTTTGAGATATGTTCCATCAATACTTAGTTTATTGAGAGTTTTTAGCATGAAGGCTGTTGAATTTTATCGAAGGTCTGTTCTGTATCTATTGAGGTAATCATGTGGTTTTTGTCATTGATTCTGTTTATGTGGTGGATTACGTTTATTGATTTGCATGTGTTGAACCAGCCTAGCATCCCAGGGATGAAGTCAGCTTGATCGTGTTGGATAAGCTTTTTGATGTGTTGCTGGATTTGGTTTGCCAGTGTTTTATTGAGGATTTTTGCACTGATGTTCATCAGGGATATTGGTCTAAAATTCTCTTTTTTTTTGTTGTATCTCTGCCAGGCTTTGGTATCAGGATCATGTTGGCCTCATAAAATGAGTTAGGGAGGATTCCCTCTTTTTCTATTGATTGAAATAGTTTCAGAAGGAATGATACCAGCTCCTCTTATACCTCTGGTGGAATTCGACTGTGAATCCATCTGCTTCTGGACTTTTTTTGGTTGGTAGGCTATTGATTATTGCCTCAATTTCAGAGGCTGTTGTTGGTCTATTCAGAGATTGAGCTTCTTCCTCGTTTAGTCTTGGGAGGGTGTATGTGTCGAGGAATTTATCCATTTCTTCTAGATTTTCTAGTTTATTTGTGTAGAGGTGTTTATAGTATTCTCTGATGGTAGTTTGTATTTCTGTGGGATCAGTGGTGATATCCCCCTTATCATTTTTTATTGCATCTATTTGATTCTTCTCTCTTTTCCTCTTTATTAGTCTTGCTAGTGGTCTATCAATTTTGTTGATCTTTTCAAAAAACCAGCTCCTGGATTCATTGATTTTTTGAAGGGTTTTTTGTGTCTATCTCTTTCAGTTCTGCTCTAGTCTTAGTTATTTCTTGCCTTCTGCTCTCTTTTGAATTTGTTTGCTCTTGCTTCTTTACTTCTTTTAATTGTGGTGTTACGGTGTCGATTTTAGATCTTTCCTGCTTTCTGTTGTGGGCATTTAGTGCTATAAATTTCCCCTTACACACTACTTTAAATGTGTCCCAGAGATTGTGGTATGTTGTATCTTTGTTCTCATTGATTTCAAAGAACATCTTTATTTCTGCCTTCATTTCATTATTTACCCAGTGGTCATTCAGGAGCAAGTTGTTCAGTTTCCATGTCATTATCCGGTTTTGAGTGAGTTTCTTAATCCTGAGTTCTAATTTGATTGCACTGTGGTCTGAGAGACAGTTTGTTGTGATTTCTGTTCTTTTGCATTTGCTGAAGAGTGCTTTACCTCGAACTATGTGGTCAATTTGGGAATAAGTGCGAGGTGGTGCTGAGAAGAATGTATATTCTGTTGATTTGGGGAGGAGAGTTCTGTAGGTGTCTATTAGGTCCACTTGGTGCAGAGCTGAGTTCAAGTCCTGGATATTCTTGTTAACCTTCTGTCTTGTTGATCTGTCCAATATTGACAGTGGGGTGTTAACGTCTCCCATTATTATTATGTGGGAGTCTAAGTTTCTTTGTAGGTCTTTAAGGACTTGCTTTATGAATCTGAGTGCTCCTGTATTGGGTGCATATATATTTAGGATAGTTAGCTCTTCTTGTTGAATTGATCCTTTTGCCATTATGTAATGGCCTTCTTTGTCTCTTTTGATCTTTGTTGGTTTAAAGTCTGTTTTATCAGAGACTAGGATTGCAATCCCTGCTTTCTTTTGCTTTCCATTTGCTTGGTAGATCTTCCTCCATCCCTTTATTTTGAGCCTATGTGTGTCTCTGCACGTGAGGTGGGTTTCCTGAATACAGCACATTGATGAGTCTTGACTCTTTATCCAATTTGCCAGTCTGTGTCTTTTAATTGGAGCATTTAGCCAATTTACATTTAAGGTTAATATTGTTATGTGTGTATTTGATCCTGTCATTATGATGCTAACTGGTTATTTTGCCCATTAGTTGATGCAGTTTCTTCCTAGCATCGATGGTCTTTACAATTTGGCATGTTTTTGCAGTGGCTGGTACTGGTTGTTCCTTCCCATGTTTAGTGCTTCCTTCAAGAGCTCTTGTAAGGCAGGCCTGGTGGTGACAAAATCTCTCAGCCTTTGCTTGTGTGTAAAGGATTTTATTTCTCCTTCACTTATGAAGCTTAGTTTGGCTGGATATGAAATTCTGGGTTGAAAATTCTTTTCTTTAAGAATGTTGAATATTGGCCCCCACTCTCTTCTGGCTGTAGAGTTCCTGCCAAGAAATCCGCTGTTAGTCTGATGGGCTTCCCTTTGTGGGTAACCCAACCTTTCTCTCTGGCTGTCCTGAATATTTTTTCCTTCATTTCAACCTTGGTGAGTCTGACAATTATGTGTCTTGGAGTTGCTCTTCTCAAGGAATATCTTTGTTTTGTTCTCTGTATTTCCTGAATTTGAATGTTAGCCTGCCTTGCTACGTTGGGGAAGTTCTCCTGGATAATATCCTGAAGAGTGTTTTCCAACTTGGTTCCATTCTCCCCATCACTTTCAGATACATCAATCAAACATAGATTTGGTCTTTTCACGTAGTCCCATATTTCTTGGAGGCTTAGTTCATTTCTTTTTACTCTTTTTTCTCTAACCTTGTCTTCTCGCTTTGTTTCATTAATTTGATCTTCAATTACTGATACCCTTCCTTCCACTTGATCAAATCGGCTACTGAAGCTTGTGCATACATCACGTAGTTCTTGTGCCCTGGTTGTCAGCTCCATCAGGTCATTTAAGGTCTTCTCTACACTGTTTATTCTAGTTAGCCATTTGTCTAATCTTTTTTCAAGGTTTTTAGCTTCCTTCTGATGGGTTCGAACATCCTCCTTTAGCTTGGAGAAGTTTGTTATTACCGACCTTCTGAAGCCTATTTCTGTCAATTTGTCAAAGTCATTCTCCATCCAGCTTTGTTCTGTTGCTGGTGAGGAGTTGCGATCCTTTGGATGAGAGGAGGCACTCTGGTTTTGAGAATTTTCAGCTTTTCTGCTCTGGTTTCTCCCCATCTTTATGGTTTTATCTACCTTTGGTCTTTGATGTTGGTGACCTACAGATGGGGTTTTGGTGTGGATGTCCTTTTTGTTGATGTTGATGCTATTCCTTTCTATTTGTTAGTTTTCCTTCTAACAGGTCCCTCAGCTGCAGATCTGTTGGAGTTTGCTGGAGGTCCACTCCAGACCCTATTTTCCTGGATATCACCAGCGGAGGTTGTAGAACAGCAAATATTGCTGCCTGATCCTTCCTCTGGAAGCTTCGCCCCAGAGGGGCGCCCACCTGTATGTGGTGTCTGTCGGCCCCTACTGGGAGGTGTCTCCCAGTTAGGCTACACAGGGTCAGGGATCCACTTGAGGAGGCAGTCTGTCCCGTTCTCTGAGCTCAAACGCTGTACTGGGAGAACCACTGCTCTCTTCAGAGCTGTCAGACAGGAATGTTTAACTCTGCGGAAGTTTCTGCTGCCTTTTGTTCAGCTATGCCCTGCCACCAGAGGTGGAGTCAACAGAGGCAGCAGGCCTTGCTGAACTGCAGTGGGCTCTACCCAGTTCGAGCTTCCTGGGCTGCTTTGTTTTCCTACTCAAGCCTCAGCAGTGGCAGACACCCCTCCCCCTGCCAGGCTGCTGCCTCTCAGGTTGATCTCAGACTGCTGCGCAAGCAGTGAGCAAGGCTCTGTAGGCGTGGGACCTGCTGAGCCAGGCGTGGGATGTAATCTCCTGATGTGAGGTGTGCTAAGACCATTGGAAAAGTGCAGTATTTAGGTGGAGGTGTCCCGTTTTTCCAGGTACAGTCTGTCATGGCTTCCCTTGGCTAGGAAAGGGAATTCCCCTGACCCCTTGCGCTTCCTGGGTGAGGCGATGCCCCACCCTGCTTCAGCTTGCCCTCCGTGGGCTGCACCCACTGTCCAACCAGTCCCAGTGAGATGAACTAGGTATCTCAGTTGGAAATGCAGAAATCACCCGTCTTCTGCGTTGATTATGCTGGGAGCTGCAGACTGGAGCTGTTCCTACTCGGCCATCTTGAAACAGACCTGCACAAAGTAAAATTTTTATATCAATGTTTGCATAGACTGTTCAGGTTCATGTTACTTTTCTTTGCCATTGTTCTGTTGTAGGTATATGCCAATCTAACATCTTGTCAAGCTCTTGGAAATATGTGTGTGATGAACATGAATTCTTATGACTTTGCCACGTTTGATGCATGTCGACTGTTTCAGTTTATCTTTGAAAATACTGCTGGACTGAGCACTGTTCATTCTATTTCATTTTGGTAAGGATATTTTGATTGATGAAATGTTATTTTGACTGAATTCAGTGCAGTTATTAATATATTCACAAATATTAATAATAAGAAATATTTATTCTCCATTATTAAAACAGTTGTAACTGTTTATAGGAGACAGAATCTTCCTTGGCTGTTTTATGGAGACCACTTAGGATTAGCACCTCAAGTGCTCAGTTCTACCTCTCTTCCTACAAATTTCAGTTTTAAAGGAGAAAACCAGGTAAAAAGTGTCTAATATCATTAGAGGATAACTACATTTTGATTTGTAATTTTAAAAGGTAATAAAGTTACAATTCTTGCCTTTTTAGGTTGTTGGTACAAACTCAGTTACTAAACTAAATATAAATGTCAACAACTTATAAAAACTAAACAGTATGGAGTTTAGCTGTCTTATTGAATATGTGGATACTTCTGGATTATGTGGTTATGGCAAGAAGTTGTACTTGTAGGGTTGGGAAGAGCAGTTTTCATCACCAAATGCAAAAAATCTCTGTCCTGTTTTTCCACACCTTAAAGAAGTGCTTCCGAAGATTGACTGGGGCTCTGTGACGTTGCTCAGCACTTCACAGGGCCAAATTCCTACCTGTCACTTTTTGCCCTTCCAGAATGAGGAGATACTATTCTCCCACACTGCCTCCTATTTAACAGGTTTGAAAGGAGGCTATCTGTCACTAGTGCTGCCTTTCAATTCTAAAATAATAATTTTCATGCAAAAAACCAGTCCAATTCTTTTAGGTGTATTTAGTCATAGAAATAGATTAATTGAGCCTCAAAATAAAGGTAATTGAATGTAATTTTTCAACAAAAAGGATCAGTCAACAATGAAAATTTCTTTGTAGGATATTGTATTACTCTCAGAGTATTTGACCTGATTTTGCTCTTGTTTTCTTTAATCAGAATACAAAACTGAAGTTTGTTGCTGCTTCCTATGATATAAGAGGAAATTTTCTCAAGTGGCAAACTTTAGAAGGAGGTGTTTTACAGGTAAGCATGATTCTAGTTAAAGAATTAATAACGTGCATTATTTTTGCCTGAGGCAAAGACAAGAGGAAAAGATTAGATTATCGTATGAATAAAGCATCAGTTACATACCACACTTGATTTTTTTTCTGATGCTTTAAATTAGAATTTCTTAAGGTTTTTTTTGTTTTTGTTCTTTTTTTTCTTTTTTTTTGAGATGGAGTGTTGCTTTCTCCCTCAGGCTGGAGTGCAGTGGCGCAATCTCGGCTCACTGCAAGCTCCGCCTTCCGGGTTCACGCCATTCTCCTGCCTCAGCTGGGAGCTGGAACTACAGGTGCCTGCCACCACGTCCGGCTAATTTTTATGTACTTTTAGTAGAGACAGGGTTTCACCATGTTAGCTAGGATGGTCTCGATCTCCTGACCTCGTGATCCACCCATCTTGGCCTCCCAAAGTGCTTGAATTACAGTTGTGAGCCACCATGCCTGGCTAAGTTTTATTTCTTTAAAGTTATGACTTTCATTTATAACAGATGTTCCCTTAACTTTTCATATCCTTGATACATTAAATAAGTATTATATGGAGCATATATCCATGTTCGGGTTTGAGAACTCTTGAGTATAAGAGTAGAAAACATTGGTGAGAGGTATTTATCTGTTGTATTCTTTTACTATAGCTTTGTCCAGACACAGAGACAAGGCTAAATGCTGCTTATTCATTTGGAACAACATACCAACAAATTGTAAGTTTGAACAATATTAGTCTATATTTTAGCTTTATTTTTCAAAATATCATATCAGCAGTAATTGGAATAATACTTAAATTTTTGAGATTGGAAACTTTTTTTTCTTGTTTTTTTTTTGAGATGGAGTTTTGCTCTTGTTGCCCAGGCTGGAGTGCAATGGTGCAATCTCAGCTCACCACAACCTCCGCCTCCCAGGTTCAAGCGATTCTCCTGCCTCAGCCTCCTGAGTAGCTGGAATTACAGACATGTGCCACCACGCCCAGCTAATTTTTTGTATTTTTAGTAAAGACGGGGTTTCTCCATGTTGATCAGGCTGGTCTTGAACTCCCCACCTCAGATGATCTGCCCTTCTCAGCCTCCCGAAGTGCTGAGATTACAGGCATGAGCCACCGTGCCCGGCCGGAAATGTTTTTAATAGTGATGAATAATTTCACTATTTAATATAATTTTTTATTACCTGGGTACAGAAAAGCTTAATTTAAGTGGCATAAACAGAGCACCTTGTTATCTATAGAGTTTTTTTGTTTGTTTGGTTTTTGAGACGGTGTCTCACTCTGTTGCCGAGGCTGGAGTGCAGTGGTGCAGTCTCGGCTCACTGCAATCTCTGCCTCCTGGGTTCAAGCAATTCTCGTGCCTCAACCACCTGAGTAGTTGGGACAACAGGCATGTACCATCACACCCAGCTAATTCTTGTATTTTGCATAGAGATGGGGTTTTGCCATGTTGACCAGGCTGGTCTGAAACTCGTGACCTCAAGTGATCCACCAGCCTTGGCCTCCCAAAGTGCTGGGATTACAGGTGTGAGCCACCTCGCCCGGCCTAGAGTCTTAAACATCATATAATATTACATCTTCATAATAAATTGTTTATCTGCTTCTAGGCTTATAGGTCTTAAAAAGTAATACTTCTGAGCATTTTGAAATAAAGTAAAAATACTACTTTTTTTAATGACTAATAAAAAGTTACTCCCTTCTTCTACCCCCTCATAACAAATAAAAAT
Source organism: Hylobates moloch (assembly GCF_009828535.3). Lineage (NCBI taxonomy): Eukaryota > Metazoa > Chordata > Mammalia > Primates > Hylobatidae > Hylobates > Hylobates moloch. The sequence goes on from NW_026652284.1 coordinate 73,899,265, forward strand.
AATTCCTTCATCTTCCTCCATTCTTTTCTTTCTCCTTCCTTCTCTGACTTTCCTTACTTTGATACCTATTTTGAAATTACATTATCTTACTAAGGAATATTATGAGCCATTAAATACTTGAAAGACATGCATGTATTAGTCCATTCTCATGCTGCTAATAAAAACACATTCGAGACTGGATAGTTTACAAAGAAAATAGGTTTAACTGACTCACAGTTCAGCATGGCTGAGGAGGCCTCAGGAAACTTACAATCATGGTGGAAGGGGAAGCAAACATGTCCTTTTTCACACGGTGACAGGAAGAGAAGTGCTGAGCAAAAGGGGGAAAAGCCCCTCATAAAACCATCAGATCTCATGAGAACTCACTCACTATCATGAGAACAGCATGAGGGTAACCACCCCCATGATTCAATTACCTCCCTCCGGGTCCTTCCCACGACACATGGGGATTATGGGAACTACAGTTCAAGATGAGATTTGGGTGGGGACACAGCCAAACCATATCAATTAATTAGTCTGTAAAAGTACATCTTGATAAAGTTCCACGCACAACCATAGAACAAAACCGTAACAAAAAATACCATTATGGAAAGTAGATTGGAAGAATCTACTAACAGTGGTTACCTCTGGATAGTGGGGTTAGAAATTATTTTTATTTTCTTCTTTATAATTTCCAAATTTTCTACCATGAACATGAATTTACTTCTTTTGTCAGAAATGATTTACATGTTGTTGTTGCTGTTGTTGTTAAATGTTATTGTGCTTCTAACATAGGCCAGAAAGATCAACACTTATGTAATGCCTATCTCTGTGTGCTCAGCATTTTATCATTATTATCCCATTTGATTCATAAAATAACTATATGAGATACATAGTATCTGTGCTTCACAGATGAGGAAATTATGCCATGTAATTAGGTAATTTACTCAAAGACTTGTGTCACATAAACTATGGAGCCAATGTTCCATCATTAGGTTTAAAAAGCATTTTTATTTCATTGAACCTGGCTAACTCTCAAGTCCGTCATAGCCTAGTGGGCAAAACAGTTATACAGACAAAGAACTGCAAAGAATGTGATAAGTATCATTCTATAGGTATGTACAAGGTACTGATTCCTGGGGAATTATAGAAAGGCTTCACAAAGTAAGTGATACTTGGGCTTGTATAATGAATATGAGTTTTCCAGAAGAGCACAGTGGGGAAGGAAATGTCAGACAGAAACCACATTTACAATGACAGAGAGACATACAGTAGTATGGCATATTTAGAAACTACAAGTAGATTAGTGTGAATAGAGCACCATAGACTGATAGGGAGTAATGAGAGATAAGCCTGGCTTGGTTAATGGAAGCCAGATCATAGACATCATTGTACAGCAGGAGAAAAAATTGGGAATTTATCCCATAGGACAGTAGTTTTAAACCTTTTCACTGATGTACCCTTAATATTGAGAATGAAGGTATATCTCCTTCATCTGAGTTGAAGCTCAAGAAGTTCTCAAAATTCTCAGAGCAGTTCTTTACTGTTAAGTGTTTTTGGTCCTTATAAAATAATCACAGTATTCACGTTTTGGAAGACAAATGAAAATGCATATAAACAAGGTAGTATAAAGATATTTTGCAAAACTAGAAAAACACTCTGAAGATAATAAAAATGCTTGCTAATTTTCAATTGTGATCTTTTATTTTATTTTTTACTCTTTAGTACTTTGTTGCTGTTTTATGTGCTTTTATTTTTAATTTTACTTTTCAGTGTGAGATTCCTATCTCTAAGATCTTAATTGACTTTCCCACTCCTATATTTTATGATGTGTACTTTGAATATACTGATGAAAATCAACATCAATATATTTTGGCTGTGCCTGTGTTAAACCTAAATCTTCAACACAATAAGATATTTGTGAACCAAGGTAAGACGTCCATACATACTACTCTTTTCCCTGAGCAGAAATCAATAAATAAGTTAACCTACATGATAATTTAATATACCACTGATTATAAGAAAGGTCATGAATTCTCTCTTATATAGTTCTATACGGTGTGCCAAAAAATGAAACAGTAAATTGCTGGTGGACTTAGAAACTGTTACTAATTTTATTGCCAGACATATTGTTAAGAAATTATACTGTTGCTAAGGGTATATCCTGAGAAACATTAGTAGAACCGTAAATTGGGGCTTTTTCTTCAAGCTGTCCCTTGAAGATAAATTAGAATATGCTTTTTTGGACAAATTAGTTTCTTTTGTTGTTATTCATGTTATAAAATCCTGCTTCTTCAGGTAATTTGCAGGGGAAAGCCTTCCAAATTTATGAAAAGTTCAAACAATCAGAAGACATTCAAGTCCAAGGCACGGTGGCTCACACCTATAATCGCAGCACTTTGGGAGGCCAAGACGAGAGAATTACTTGAGCCTAGAAATTCAAGACCAGCCTAGGCAACATAATGAGAACCTGTTGCTACAAAAAAAATATTTAGCTTGGTGTGATGGTGCATGCTTGTAGTCCCAGCTACTCTGGAGGCTGAGGTGGGAGGATCACTTGAGCCCAGGAGGTTGAGAATGCAGTGAGCCATGATCATGCTACTGCACTATAGCCTGGTCAGCAGAGTGAGACCCTGTCTAGAAAAAACAAAAGAAGACATTCACATGAGTTAGAGAAGGCCATTGTCAGATGTTTCTTATACTAGTAACTTTTTGCAGCCATCTTATCTAAAACAATAATTTTATGTTTTAAATTTGTGCAGTAAACTTTTTTCTTTTTATGATAAAAGACAGCAACTCTGGCAAGTGGCTTCTAACTCGGCGCATTTTCTTAGTGGATGCAGTAAGTGGACGAGAAAATGACTTAGGAAGTCAGCCAAGAGTAATTCGAGTTGCTACTCAAATATCACTGAGGTAAACAAATTTCTAATGATATTATTTATGGGAAAATATCATAATGGAAGTGTTTGCCAGTCATTAGTAGATGAAAACAATAAGGACAACTGAATTGGAACAGTTGGTCAGGTTATTTTAGGTATATGTGTAGATTGGCATAGACCAGTAAAAGTGAATAGCCAAGGGGGAAACTATAACAGAAGAGTGTGAGGAGTTAAGTCAAAATGCACATTCTAGGTCCCACTCTAGACCTGCTGAATTAGAATGGGTTGTGCATAGCTAAGTAAATACCAGTGAGCTGAAATTGGTGTTTCAGAAAGAGCTTGCCAGATGATTGTTAATATTTAGGACTCCCCTGTCCTCATTTCTTTCAGTGGCTTTTGTTCTAGGTTTACCCAGATTAATTATCAACACCTCCTTCTTCCTAGGATAACCTAATTATGATCCTACGTTAGGATAGTACCGTGCCACTTAAATTTCTCTTTCTTTTCCCGTGTGAGATCTCTAAAATCTTAGTGACTTTCCCACTATAATATTTTATGATGTGTACCTTGAATACACTGATGAAAATCAACACCATCATCTCACAGTAGTTTGGTACTTTGAAGTACTTCAATATACTTATTTTTGTTCATTTTGATTCTCATAATCTTATAAACAGTGCAGAAACTTTGTTATTTATTATGCTGAAATCCAAATGTACTGTGTTTCAGCCTTTCTTCAGTCTGCTAATTTGGTGTTCCCAGTAAAAATGAAAATGCACCTAGTCAGACTTGATGTGTTCTTGATGAAACCATGCTGGCCCCTAGTGATTGGCACTTTCCTTTTTGAATTCACAAACTATGCAGTACTAATGCATTGAATTTGGCAAAATGAACCTCACTTTGTGCCATAACCATATTACAGCTGACACTTTTTTTTTATTTTAAAAATTTATTTGTTTGTTTATCTTGAGACAGGGTCTTGCTATGTTGCCCAGACTGGTCTTGAACTCCTGGGCTCAAGCAGTCTTCCCACCTTGGCCTCCCAAAGTGCTGGGATTACAGGCATGAGCCACTGCACCTGGCTTGACACATATTATTTTGTTAAGAATTCATCTTTCTCTTTTGAAAATAAAGATCTTATCTGCCTTTCTTTAGGCTTCATGTAGCACTGTACTTTTGATTATTCCTCAAAGATAGTTTATAGTGCTTCAGTGATTTCATTTGTAAACTTCATAGGACTTGGATTGAGCTTCTAATTTTTCTCAGATGGTACCTTTTTGGTTTGTTTTTTCTTTAATCTTACACCATCAGATGATATATTTTAATGTTCAAGTCTTGATCACTGAAGATAGCTTTTGTTGTCGTCATTAGTTTATGTGTAACCTTCCTTAGTCCTTGTTAACTACTTGGTTCTGAGATCATCAGACAATTCATATTAAATTCAAAAGAAATGGTAAGTTAAATGTATGTTTAAGGGCCCGGATATACTGATTACTATAAATGTATTTTCTTTTAAATAGCGTCCACCTTGTACCCAACACAATAAATGGAAACATCTACCCTCCCTTAATCACCATTGCCTACAGTGACATTGATATCAAAGATGCCAACAGCCAGTCTGTGAAGGTGCGTTCCTGACTTATCAGTGCCCTTATATGTATAAATAGAGTATAATACTGATTCAGTTTACATTTTGGTCAAAAGACAGTCTTTTTTTTTTTTTAAGTTCTAAATAAACCTTTACATATAGTCAAGTCTTGATTATTTTTTACTAATAATGGTAAGAGGTGAGTTCTTATGGATCCTGAGTATAAAAAAGTAAGAATGGATTATGTTTTTCAGTAGAAGCCTCACCAGCAGTTGAGTATCCTTGTTAGGGATCCTGGGATATGCTGAGATGTTCAATGTCTGCTCCTGTCCTTTTTGGCCACCTTGCTTTTGTTAAGATTTTGTCGGTCACACGCAGTGGCTCACGCCTGTAATCCCAGTACTTTGGGAGGCTAAGGCGGGCGGATCACGAAGCCAGGAATTCGAGACCAGCCTGACCACCATGATGAAACCCCGTCTTTACTAAAAATACAAAAATTAGCCGGGCGTGGTGGCGCGCATCTGTAATCCTAGCTACTCAGGAGGCTGAGGTAGGAGGATCACTTGAACCCGGGAGACGAAGGTGTAGTGAGCCAAGATTGCGCCACTGCACTCCAGCCTGGGTGAAAGAGCGAGACTCCATCTCAAAAAAAAAAAAAATAAATAAAGATTTTGTGTCTTTGCCCAATTAAGCCAGGAACTCAGACTTTACAGTGGACATATGTGTGCTCAGCAATCTATGACCCACTTAATAGAGACATACTTCAACAGGCAGAAAGAGATGATAAATATCGGCTTTATAACTAGTATTGCTAGCATGAACTAGAGGACGTAGTTTGGACCTGCAGCCAAATAGGTTTCCCACTACCTCACCAACTAAATTAAACTTAACTACAGGACAGAAGGCCTCTTCCTCCTGGGAGGGCCTACATATGGAAGCGAGACCTCTTAGGCTGCACTGCAGAGAATGAGCCTAAAGAAGGTTGAGCCACACATGGTCAGTTACTCTTCTCAACTTCTCCAGTCAGATAAAGCATCCCTGCTTTGAGGAGGGGTAAATAAGAGAGGGATAGAGGTAAAAAAACAGAGGTAATTCTTCTATACTTTTTTCTCCTAGAGATTAAGTGGCTATCCTCTTCTTTCTCTAAAAACATGAGAAGTGGAGCATAAGCATTTCTTACCTCCAAACTCTGTAAGAGCTTTGAATTTCTACTATTTTACTTCTGTATTTTAATATTCTAGTTCCTTCAGCCAGTGCTTTTGGCCTTTCTGTTGTGCTTGTACTTGACTGCTATTGGATTCAAACTTTCATTAAGCAAAAATACACATGTAGTATAACTTTTAAAGACTTTCTGTCCTCATTTGTATTACCTAATCCAATGCTAAAATTAGTTTCCATTGACTGAGCTTGTATACACTATAATGAGAGGAGAAGAAAATCCAAAACATGCTTGGTAACAACAAAAGACTGCCCGGTTTAAAACTTCCTGGAGTGATATTATGGGTAATCAAGAATATATTTATTTTCAGCTTGACCAACATAGTGAAACCCTGTCTCTACTAAAAATACAAAATTAGCCAGGCATGGTGGCGCATGCCTGTAATCCCAGCTGCTTGGGAGGCTGAGGCAGGAGAATCACTTGAACCCAAGAGGCAGAGGTTGCAGTGAGCTGAGAGTGTGCCATTGCACTCCAGCCTGGGCAACAAGAGTGAAACGCTGTCTCAAAAAAATATATATATATATTTTTTAATGTAAAACACTTCTGAGTTTTTTTCTTTAAATATTATTCTTGTCCAAATAATTCTAAACTAAGCCTTGATAAATTGAAAAATAACAAATAGAAAAAAGTTAATTCCGCTGTTCGTGGTGGCTCTTGCCTGTAATCCCAGCACTATGGGAGGCTGAGGGAGGCAGATCAGTTGAGGTCAGGAGTTAGAGACCAGCCTGGCCAATGCGGTGAAACGCTGTCTGCTAAAAATACAACAAAAAAAGAATTATCTGGGCATGGTGGCGGGTACCTGTAATCCCAGCAACTTTGGAGGCTGAGGCAGGAGAATCGCTTGAACCTGGGATGTAGAGATTGCAGTAAACCAAGATTGCACCACTGCACTCCAGAGTGAGACTCTGTCTCAAAAGAAAAAAGAAAAGTCATGAAACTACATTGATAAAGTCCACCTCAAATTATTCTAATTATAAAATATACAATTCTTTCATCATTTCTTTATTTCTCATGGCAGCTGTTGCAAAATTTTACATCAGTTGTAAACATCCAGCTATGTCTCTGCTCTTTATCTGGTCTTGAGCAGATCAGGACCATCTAATATGAATTCCTTAAGACTTCCTCTTTAATATTTCAGAATCTATGTTTCATTGTCCTTCCCATTTCTTGTTCCTGTTTCTAAGAAAGAAGGTCCCTTCCTCTCCTAAATAAGTCTTCTATCTAAACTCGTTTACAGTACCTTTTCCAATATCCTGTTCCATCCCTAATGTCTTATTCAGCCAAGTCTCTCTGCAAGTCCCTTTCCTTTGCTTATAAAAACTCTCAGATTGCCGTATCTTAAAGACAAACTAAAACAACCAACCAACCAAACAAACATTTTACTCAGTTCTGCCAGTTGCCCAGCTTGCTATTGTATCTCTTCATTTCCCAACCATTTATTCTTTCATCATTTGCAGTCTGGCTCTTGCCATTTACTTCTTTGAAAACCTCTTTCATGAAAGTCAGCAATGATTTCCACATATAGTAGCTTTCTTTACCTTGACATTTATACAACATTTGACACTGTACTCAACCTCCTCCTCCTCCTTGAAACTCCCTATTCTGTGACCATGGTAAGACTTAGGTATCTTCCTCTCCTACCCCTCACAGTCCTCTTCTCTGACCCTTTACTAGGTTCTTCTTTCTCTTGTCTCTTAATGTAGTGGTATCTTTAAGATTTTGTTCAGACCTTTGATTAATCTGCGCTTTAGCAACTGGTGGTTTACCCAGTTGCTAAATTCCTGATGCACCAGTTTAGTCAAATTCCTCAGTTACAGAAGTCTATCAGAAAATGAAATATGATTAGTTTGTGCATGAATTTAACTTGTCTCCTAATGAGCCCCTTTTTTAATGTGTGTGAAAGAGATATTTAAAGCAGCACAAGTAATTCTCAAAAGCATTATCTATTTACGTGTAAGTAAAGGTCAACTCTAGTAATATCGATAGTTAAAAACTATAGTGTTTATGGTAAAACCCAGCTACAAATGTATTTTTATAACAAAAGTAAGTTTGTATTATATAATTTCAGTATAGCTAATTTGTTTTGTTTTAAATATCAGGTTTCTTTCTCAGTCACATATGAAATGGATCATGGAGAAGCACATGTCCAGACAGATGTAAGTTTATTTTAACCTATTAAAATATATACGGTGTATTTTATAATTAAATAATTTCAGATGTGCAAGAAAGTTGCTAAAACAAATTTGCCAGCTATTCTTTCCCCAGCCTCCCCTAATGTTAGCATACAAAACCTTAGTACAATGATCACAATCTGGAAATTAATATTGATGTAGTCCTATTAACTAATCTACATACTATTTGAATTTCACTATTGAATTTTTTTCTGTTTCAGGACCCAATCTAGGGTCACATATTGCTTTTAGCTGTCATATCTCATTAGTGTTTTACAATGTGTGACAGATTCTTAGTCTTTCTTTGTCTTTCATGACCCTAACACTTTTGAAGAGTACTGGTCCATTATTTTGGCCCTCAGTTTGGGTTTGTCTGGTATTTTCCCATGATCAAATTGAGTTCATATAGTTTTGGCAAAGATGCCACCAAAGCGATGCTATAATAATAAATAAAAATAAGTATCTCATGGGGGAGATTCTTTGAAATTATGCAAACATCCTGCTTCTTCTTATTCTCCCCCTCTCATTTTTTTTTTTTTTTTTTTGAGACGGAGTTTTGCTCTTGTTGCCCAGGCTGGAGTGCAATGGCATGATCTCAGCTCACCGCAACCTCTGCCTCCCGGGTTCAAGCTATTCTCCTGTCTCAGCCTCCTGAGTATCTGGGATTACAGGCATGCGTCACCACACCCAGCTAATTTTTGTATTTTTAGTAGAGATGGGGTTTCTCCATATTGGTCAGGCTGTTCTCGAAATCCCAACCTCAGGTGATACACCTGCCTCGGCCTCCCAAAGTGCTGGGAATACAGGGGTGAGCCACCATGCCCGGCCGGCCCTCTAATTTTATTTTATTTTATTTTAGATGGAGTCTCACTCTGTCGCCCAGTCTGGAGTGCAGTGGTGCTATCTCGGCCCACTGCAACCTTCACCTAGCTGGTTTAAGCAATTCCCTTGCCTCAGCCTCCCTAGTAGCTGGGATTACAGGCACACACCACCACACCCAGCTAATTTTTTAATATTTTTAGTAGAGACAGGGTTTCACCATGTTGGCCAGACTGGTCTCGAACTCCTGACCTCAGGCAATCCACTCGCCTTGGCCTCCCAAAATGCTGGGATTACAGGCGTGAGCCACCATGCCCGGCCCTCTAATTTTATTAAATAGCATCCATTGATGATTTTGCCTGCAGAAAGTTTCACTGTGATATTTGCCTGATGGTGATTTTCTGTTTCCCTAATTACTTTTTTATTTGTTAATTTGGAACTTTACTATAAGGAGAAACTCTCCCTTTGCTCACATTATTTATTCAATTATTTATTTTTAAATCAGTGTGAACTCATATTTATTTTATTCTAGTAATTATAATATATTATTATTTGTTTTCTTGTTCAAATTGTCCCAGATTTGGCCATTACAAGTTCCTCCAACTTGACTCCTGTGTCCTTTCTTTTTTTTTGAGATGGAGTCTTGCTCTGTCGCCCAGGCTGGAGTGCAGTGGCGCGATCTCAGTGGCTCATTGCAAGCTCTGCTCCCGGGTTCACGCCATTCTCCTGCCTCAGCCTCCCAAGTAGCTGGGACTACAGGCACCCGCCACCATGCCCAGCTAATTTTTTGTATTTTTAGTAGAGACGGGTTTCACCGTGTTAGCTAGGATGGTCTCGATCTCCTGACCTCATGATCCGCCCGCCTCAGCCTCCCAAAGTGCTGGGATTACAGACGTGAGCCACTGTGCCCGGCCAACTCCTGTGTCCTTTCAACATGTCCCACCCCACCATTTTTTTGAGCACTTCCTTACTTTCTGTTCACAGTGCTTTTGAACACCGATGAGAGAAATTACATAAATTCTCAATTGTTCTTTTGTTTTTTAGATTGCTTTGGGTGTATTGGGTGGGCTAGCTGTTTTAGCATCTCTTTTGAAGACAGCAGGATGGAAGAGGCGCATTGGGAGTCCCATGATTGATTTACAGGTATAATCTCAGGAGTTATTTAAGAATATTTTTATCTTTTGACCATTCTGGATCCTTCTCATAAGACACAACTAGAGGATAAGTAAAAAAGTTGCATTGAATTTTTCTGGGGTATGTAATTAGGATAAGTATTGCTGGGTCATATGGTATATGCGTACCTCATTTTCTTCCCACCATACTGTATGCCAGTCTATATTCCCACCAGCAATGCTCTTCTTATTTCTGCACATACTTGGCAACACTTGATATTTTTCCAACCTTTTCATTTTTTGCCAATCTCATGGCATGTAGTAGTATGTCATCCTTTATTTCATTTTCATTTCTCTGTACTCTTCATATACATTTTAATCGTTTGGGTTTCTCCTTCTGTGAACTGCCTGTTTATATCCCTTGCCCATTTCTCTATTATGTTTCCAGTTATTGTTTATTTGAAGAATTTTTTTTGTATTTTCTAAATAGTAACCCCTTTTTGGTTTCTGATGTTGAAATATATGACCAAATAAATATGTGGCCCATCTGTTATTTTTATCCACGTAGTCCTTTCTTTAACAGAAACTTTCAGGTTTGTTTTTGTTTTCATTTTTGTTTTTTTTTGTTGTTGTTTTTTTGAGACGGAGTATCACTCTGTCGCCAAGGCTGGAGTGCAGAGGCACGATCTTGGTTCACTGCAACCTCTGCCTCCCGGGTTCAAGCAATTCTCCCGCCTCAGCTTCCTGAGTAGCTGGGATTACAGGTGCACACCACCATGCCTGGCTAATTTTTGTATTTTTAGTAGAGACAGGGTTTTACCGTGTTGGTCAGGCTGGTCTCGAACTCCTGGCCTCATGATCCGCCCACCTCAGCCTCCCAAAGTGCTGGGATTACAAGCATGAGCCACCATGCCTGGCCAGAAACTTTTGGTTTTGATATCATCATATCTGAATTTTTTTCATGTTATGATACGTGCTTTTCAGATCTTGTTTAGAAAAACCTTCCCTGTATCAAGATCACAAAGATAGTCCACATTTTATTCTATTAACTTTATACTTTCACTTCATGGTTAACCTTTTATTTTTATTAAACATTTAAAAAATATTTACCATGTACCAGGCACTTTTTAAAGCTTTATGTATGTAATTAATCCTCACAGTAGCTCTTTGAAGTTCGGTTATTATTATTATTTGCATTTTACAGGTGATGAAATTGAGGCAAAGGTTAAATTTTCTACTCACTTGATTTTTGCAACTCAGTAATAGGTATTTCCATTTTGCTGATGAAGAACATGAGTAGCTTTAACCAAAGTATCTTTCTGATTCCAAAGCCAGTGAGCTAAGGAATCAGCAGGGGGACTTGATTTACTACTTGGGATAGTCCAGAAAGGCTTCCTAGAGAAGTGAACTTTAAGTGGGATTATCTGTTCATTCCACAATAGTCACTGAATCTCTATTGTCTAAGTGTCTGGCACTCTACCAGGAGCTGGAGAATGTGATAGTGAGCAAAGACAGACATAGTCTGTGCTCTCAGAAATCATGAGAGCTTACCAGAGAAAGGAAGAGAAGAATATTTGGTAAAACAATGCCCATTTTATTCCACAGAGTATTCGAGATGAACGTATGGAGTGGTTAGTCATTGACTACATGGCTGGAACTGGCAGATGAGGCTAAAAAGTTAATTTTGGCCCATATTGTGAAGGACCTTGTGGATCAGGAATTTATATTGCAGTGAGGAGTTGTTCATTTTTAACAAGGGGAGTGACACAATCCAGTTTACATCTTAGAAAACTAACTCTGGTGGTAGTGTGGAGGAGGGATTAGAAGGGAGGATTCCCAACTAAGAGAAAATTAGGAAGCAGTTCAATTTTCTTAGATAATGAAAGATGAGAAGACTTGAAAAAAGAGGCTACCAGGAATGGCCAGAAAGGTAAGGAACCAAAAGGTAGCAAGGAAGAGGAAACAGGTGGTCTTTATAGCCGGATCATATGGGGATATGTGAAACAAGGCTTCAGGCTTAAGAAATGGAGTGGATGATGTATAAAAGTGGTAGTGTTACTAAAAGTGGTATATACATGGAGTCTTAAACAGCTGTAATTCTTTTTTTTTTAATTGCAGACAGTTATGAAATTCTTGGTGTACTATGCTGGTGATCTGGCCAATGTTTTCTTTATCATCACAGTGGGAACAGGTCTTTACTGGCTTATTTTCTTCAAAGTGAGTGAGTTTCTGAATTTACTCCAACTGCCAATATCTGAATAGTTGGAAAGCTTTCTTTATAAAGGAACTTTTTATTTGAGAGAATTTTTGATCAACAGTATTAAGAAAAGTGCCCAACTCCCCATTCCTTGAGTGTGCTGAGCTTATCGATTACATCACTATCTTCCTCTTTTATGCTTTCTTTGGTTTATAAATTGTGCTTAGTAAAAACCTTGTTCAATTGGAAGACTTAGGTGGGAGGATCCTGTGAGTCCAGAATCGAGTCCTGCCCAGGCAGCATACTGAGACCCTCCTTTCCCCCACCCCCCCAAAAAAAAAAACTTTGTGTGATAATATTTAATCAAGTAATTTTTATTATAGGCACAGAAGTCTGTCTCTGTTTTGCTACCAATGCCAGTTCAGGAAGAACGTTTTGTCACTTATGTTGGATGTGCCTTTGCTCTGAAGGTAAGTTTTAAAGGACAGGTTACCAAATTTAAAAGGCCTGCTAATCAACTAATAAGTCTTTAAAATTAAAATGCTTTCAAAAATCTTTGGCGTGAAATTCACTTTGGTTTTGAAAGAAAGCATTAATTATTTTATGTGGTAAATTTACTTTTATTTATAGTAGATGCTCAGTCTGAAAATCTGCCTTAAATATTTTTTTCAAAGAAGCCATAAATTTGTATGGCTTATTTGATAAAATGATATTTCAGTATATAACTTTCTTTAAAGTCTGATGATACATCACAATGGGACAAAATGTCTTCAGGCATGAATTTTGTCTCCATTAATTAAGGGTAAAATGTACCACTCTGGATAAAGTGTTGAGATCTTAAAAGTTGTTTTGTCTGTCTCCAGATTCCTTTGCTCCTTTCTTCTATGGCCCCCCAATCCCCAACTCAGTGTTCTCCATCAATGTACGTGAATCTCTTTATATGCCTCTTGGTAGTCCTTATCCTATTTTACTGTGAGTATTAAGTGTCTGCTTTTCCCACTGACTGGGAGATTCTTGAAGTGAAGTATCCCATACTTAGGTTTTTATCCTTTATTTGATGAATAATGCAGCAACTAGAAAGAATGCCTCAGTTTAAACATATTGCTTCTATAAATAAGAAAGATGTGTTTCAACAGCACATTCTTTAAAAATCAGAAATCTGAATAGCAGAAATAGAAAAAAAAAGACAGGGCATTTGAAAACTTTAATTAGGAAAAACAAACTATAGTTGAAAATATCTTTACTTATAAAGAAGTCAGCTGATCTACAAAACAAAGTGTGCTTCTAGAATCTTTGGGAAAGAGTCAATGATATAAGTTCCTATGTGAGGAGGAGGAAAAATGTCTCCTCTTTTCATATTCCTATTTTAAAGAAAAATAAAAAGGGAAGGTAAATTAATATGTATATGAAAATTCTGTGAATTTGATGATTCCAGGTTATCTGATGAGCTTCTAATGATCCCTTAGTGGTATTATAACTTCATGTGAATTCACTCATAAAATTATATGTTCTTGTGATAACAGTATGTTTCTTAAAGAGTCAATATTGGTTTTATAAGCAGGCTTAACGCTGGTACTTTTTCAGGTGTTTTATTATATGTCATTCTCAGGCACTACAATTTTTGCATAAGCTCATATCCCAGATTACAATAGATGTATTCTTTATTGATTGGGAGCGACCTAAAGGAAAGGTTCTTAAAGCTGTTGAAGGTAACAAATAAAAAACATTTGTACCAAAATTCTTTTGCTACCCTTGCAGAGCAAAGGAGGTAAAACTCTTTTACTCATTGTATTTTCCTGACCAGGTGAGGGTGGTGTACGAAGTGCCACTGTTCCTGTAAGCATATGGAGAACATATTTTGTGGCAAATGAATGGAATGAAATTCAGACTGTGAGAAAAATTAATTCACTCTTTCAAGTACTTACTGTCCTCTTCTTTTTGGAGGTATAAACCGTTTGATGTGATTATATGCAACTTACATGTACCTTATAAATATTAAACTAACATAATTCCAACTAAGTTTTCATGGCAGTGGAAGATTTCTCTAAAGGTTGAAATATTGTTGTGAAGCCATTGAAAAGGAGTGCCTTTATGTTATGTATTTTACCACAATTCTTTTTTTAAGTTTACCATCTTAAGCATTTTTAAGTGTAGAGTTTAATAGTGTTAAGTTGGCCAGGCACAGTGGCTCATGCCTGTAATCCCAATACTTTGGAAGGCCAAGGCAGGCAGATCACCTGAGGTTGGGAGTTCAAGACCAGCCTGGCCAACATGGAGAAACCCTCTCTCTACCAAAAAATACAAAATTAGCCGGGCATGGCGGCACATGCCTATAATCCCAGCTGCTCGGGAGGCTGAGACAGGAGAATCGCTTGAACCTGGGAGGTGGAGGTTACAGTGAGCCGAGATCGCACCATTGCACTCCAGCCTGGGCAAAAAGAGCAAAACTCCATCAGAAACAAACAAACAAACAAACAAACAAACAAACAAAAAGTAGTGTTAAGTACATTCACATTGTCATGCAAAATCATCATCACCATTCATCTCTAAAACTCATCTTGCAAAACTGAAACTCTATACCCCTTAAACAACTCTACCCATTCCCTGCTACACCTAACCGCAGGCAACCACCATTCTATAACACTTTCTGTCTCTGTGTGTTTGACTGCTCTAGGTGTAAGGAGTAGCTTTAAAACCACTGGTTTGTATCAGAATCCTTTGGGGATTTTTTGTAAAATACCTATGCTCAGGCTCACCCTTGGAGACTATGTGTTGATTTAGTAGCTTTGAGGTAACTCCAGGTATCTATATTTTGAAAAAGCTCCCTACCCCCGATCCATATTCTCCCCTGCATTAGATTCACTATTATAAGTTTGATATTTTTCAACAAATTTTTATTGAACACTTACTGTAGACTATGTTCTGTGCTAAGAGCTGGGGCTAAACTGAACAAGACACAACATATTTGTGACACATTTGCAGTTATTTCATGGATTTGGTTGGAATTATTAAAGGAAGTATTCAGTACTGAGTATAAGACTTAACATGGAAACCGTTTATATGGGAATAGGTTTTCTCAGGAATTATCTTCTTAATTAAGATTGAATATAAATCATTAACTCTTAGGTCTGTCTGTCTGCCTTCCCTCTTTTTTCTTCTTTCTTTCCATTCTCTTTCCCCTTTCCCTTCCTTTCCTTTTGTAAAACTAGTAGAAGAATGTTTGTATCCCTAGGGCTTTAAAATAATACAAACAAGACTTCCAAAGTTCACTTGAAGTAGTATTTTGGTTTTTCTTAAATGGACAGATAAAAATTACATATGTTTATAGTTTACAATACAGTGTTTTGATATATGTATTCATTGTGGAATGGCTAAATCAAGCTAGTTTGTCTGTTACCTCACATACTTCTTTTCTTTTTTTACTTAAGTAGTGTGTGTGTGTGTGTGTGTGTGTGTTTAAGAGCTTCCTCAGCTTTAATAGGTGTTACATGAAAAAGTTTTATAGTCAAGTAAGTTTGGAAAATATTGGATTCAGTATAATCATGTAGCACCTTTTACTGTAAAACTTCTCAGAGCCTTTATTTTACAAGGGTGGGAGGCATGGAGGTGAGTGTAACGGATGGACCAAATGTATTTCAATATAGATTCCTTTTTCAAGAACTTATGTCCTTTAGAAGACATTTTGTAATATACTGTTTTTTTTTTTTAATTTTATTTATTTATTTTTTGAGACAGAGTCTCGCTCTGTCACCCAGGCTGGAGTGCAGTGGCGCGATCTTGGCTCACTGCAAGCTCCGCCTCCCAGGTTCACGCCATTCTCCTGCCTCAGCCTCTCCGAGTAGCTGAGACTACAGGCGCCCGCCACCACGCCCGGCTAATTTTTTGTATTTTTAGTAGAGACGGGGTTTCACTGTGGTCTCGATCTCCTGACCTCGTGATCTGCCCGCCTCGGCCTCCCAAAGTGCTGGGATTACAAGCGTGAGCCACTGCGCCCAGCCAATATACTGTTTTAAAGTATAAAAATGTTTAGTACAGTGCCTGGCACATGTCAATACTCATGAAATACTACTTGTTGGTTTCACTCATTGGTAGTTTACTGATGAAAGTTTTATCCTTTTAATTAAATTTTTAGTCTTGTCAGTGTGTATGACAATAAGGTTATATTTGGCCCTTAGTCATATTGAGAAGAATGCCAAATGAGCTAACTAAATATTATGTAATAAATACTTTGTAGTTAAAATACTGTATAATAATTATTTTTATCTAGATTTTCTACTGTTTTATACGAACTTGGATATTTTAGTTTTTCAAGATGAGTAGGGAGAGGTTTTCTATTTTCAGTCTAGAGTAGTTTTCTTTATCCATGTCCATTTAAATTATTACTTTTCCTTTTTACTCCAGGTTGTGGGATTCAAGAACTTAGCATTAATGGACTCATCTTCTAGTCTTTCTAGAAGCCCACCTAGCTACATAGCTCCTTATAGCCGCATTTTGAGATATGCAGTGTCTGCTGCTCTTTGGCTAGCCATTGGAATTATACAGGTAAGGAATTATATAGGTAATGTTACTTCTTAGTAACACTGCTTCTTTATAACTCTGCCTAATTACTGATTATCATCAAATATTGACCACATCCTTCTTTCTGTAGCAGAAAGAAGGTGACAAGAACAATAGCTAATGGTCAGTTCTTTTTTTTTTTTTTTTTTTTTCAAAACAGAGTCTCACTCTGTCGCCCAGGCTGGAGTGCAGTGGCGTGATCTTGGTTCACTGCAGCCTCTGCCTTCCAGGTTCAAGCAATTCTCCCACCTCAACCTCCTGAGTAGCTGGGACTGTAGGCTCCCACCACTACATCCAGATAATTCTTTTTGTATTTTTAGTAGAGATGGGTTTTCACCATGTTGGTCAGGCTGGTCTTGAACTCCTGACCTCAGGTGATCCACCCTCCTCACCCTCCCAAAGTTCTGGGATTACAGGCGTGAGCCATCGCACCCAGCCAATAGTCAATTCTTATGTTGTATTAGTCACTGTACTAATTAATTACTGTTGATCCATCACTTCTTGGCCTTTAGGCTAAGATCGAGTGTAATTACTGTTGATCCTCAAATAGTTCAACCCCATGTTGAACTGTTTGACTGAACTCATTGAGAGTAGAAAATACAGTGTTCACAGAATGCAAATTCTGCATCTGTAGAGGGCCAACTTTCTGTATAGATGGGTTCCAGCAGGACTGAATGTGGGACTTGAATATGGGTGGATTTTGGTATACTTGGGGGTTCTGGACTCAATCCCAACATACTAAAGGACAATTGTAATTGCTTTATACCTAATAATGTCTTAATATTTATAATAGCCCTCAGAGATAAGCTCTGTTATTATCCTCATTTTATAGGTGAGGAAACTGAGACACAGGAAGGCTAAAAAAAATTGCCTGAAGTCATGTGACTAGTAACTGACAGAACTGGAATTTGAACTCAGGCAGCCTGATTTCAGAGTTCACGTTCTTGTCGATAGTGGGGCTCTGAAGGGCCTTTGAGAGTCCTCAGCTTTATAGTAATAGGACAGACTCTTTAGTTTAGTTTATGTGTAAATACAGGGACAGATAAGCTACCCTAAATATGTTCTTTTTTCTTGAAACATAACTTATTGTTTACATTTATTTATAGATCATGAAACCTCACTCAAATTGCTCGTACCCCTTGTGGAGTTTTTCTTGAAATATTTATTTAAATGACTGAAAGTAAAAATAAGTCTTTTTAGCCTCAGGTCCCATGGATCTAGTAGAGGCTATAAAGAAAAAAAAAAAAAAAGACGAAAGGAAGAAAAGAAAAAAAGAAGCAGCAGCAAGCATCTAACTTTCAGATACTCATAAACAGAAAGAGTCCTTCTGTTTACTTTAAAATTTCCTTAACTTTTATAATCAGCACATGAAGATAGGACCTCTAGAGAGACCAGTTTTAACTTCCTATAGCTGGCTAATAGCTATCTACCTAAAACAGCCTATTTTTAAGGATCTTTTGATATTTTTGTTTGTTTGGTTTTTGTTTTTAGAGACAGTCTTCCCCTGTCTCCCAGTCTGGAGTGCAGTGATGCAATCATAGTTCACTGCAGCCTCAACCTCCCAGGCTCAAGCAATCCTCCTGCCTCAGCCTCCTGATTAGCTGGGACTACAGGCACATGCCACCACACCCAGCAATTTTTCTTTTCTTTTTTTTTTTTGAGACAGAGTTTCACTCTTGTTGCCCAGGCAGGAGTGCAGTGGCGTGATCTCAGCTCACTGTAACCTTCGCCTCCCAGGTTCAAGCGATTCTCCTGCCTCAGCCTCCCAAGAAGCTGGGATTACAGGCGCCTGCCACCATGCCCAGCTAATTTTTGTGTTTTTATTAGAGATGGGGTTTTACCATGTTGGCCACGCTGGTCATAAACTCCTGAGCTCAAGCTATCCTGCCATCTCAACCTCCCAAAGTGCCAGGGTTACACATGTGAGCCAGATTTGAAATATTTTTAAGAGAGCTTATTCTTAGAGAATTAGGTCCAGGTGGTGGTATTCAGTAATCTGTGGATTAACTTTTTAAATATATACTTATTTTAAATTGATGAGACTTACTCAAACTTGAAACTACAGGAATAGAGTTAGTAAAGGACAGCTGACAACTAGAAAAAGAAGACAAACATATTAGAATTGGAAACAAGATAGAATCAAAAGAGTATGGGGTTTGATGTTTATCATCAATGTAGTAGTAAGGAAATATTTTGTACAATATACTGATATATTTTGTGAGTATATCAGATTCATCTGGATGTAGAGAGTCTAAAGCAATATCGTCTGAAGCTTTTCATATTTGGTTGAATATAACACAACCAAAATCAAAATAAGAGTGGCTGAAATCAAAGAGAACCTTGTCTTTCCCATGAAAGAGATAAGCAGAGGTCCAAAGTACAGGACTGGAGTGGAATGGTGGCTTAGTGCTACTGTCAGGACCCAGAAGCCTGTCCTTCTGCCCAGCCACAAGGGACTTCCATCTCCACAGTCCCTTCATGGTCCACAATAGCCAGTGAAGTTACAGGAGGGAATTGAAGTAGGTAAGCTCACCTTTTCTTTAAGAGCCTTTTCAGAAGTGCCTTTCAACTTCTTGGCTAGAACTTAATTGCATGGCCACACCTAGCTGCACTAGAATCTTTCAACTGGGCAGCAGTATATCCTGCTCAAGGAAGGGATCTGTTACTAAGGAGAAAGGATTGTTGGGACAGCGCCTAGCAATCTCAGACACCACCATCTAACTTCATTCTTTGCTTCTCACTTTGCTGTCAGCTGGATGGTAAAGCATTTCTCTCCATGGTAATATTCTAAAATGATCAGTGTTTATATATTTGTCAAGAATCCTTAAGGATTCCTTTAACAACCTGTTACAGTTTTATAAATTTGTCTAAACTCTCCTTGATTCTAATAATTGTTCACTCCTTTTATTTCCTTAAACCCAGCCTCTTCAGCTTTTAAGTGGTGTCTTTTAATTTTTAAACCTTGAATATTGCTGTTTTTCACATCCTTTAAAGAGGTTTAAAATATGTATATAGAGTATGTAGGAAAACATTTTCAGCAGTCGGCTGGTGTAGATTCATTTATCTATTCATCCACATATTTGAGTGCATTTTATGTACTGGATGCTGTGCTGAGCTTATGGATATGCTGTTACAGGAACAAATGACAGATTGTGCCAAGTGCTGTGAAGAGAATCAGCAGGGACATGAGATAGAGAGTAAATAGAAGGGAGGGGAGTGGAAGATAGGAATGGGGGATAGTGAAGACAGCTTTAAATAGGGGAGTTAGGAAATTTTATCTTTTTCTGAAACGTGTCTAAAAAGATGTACCATGTAAAATTTTTATTTGTAAAATTTTTATTTATAAAATTTCTGTTTCTAGTATTAAATCTAAGAAAACACAGGAAACCATTCCATATGAATTTTTAATACTTTGTAGTCAGAATACTGGATATATGCTTTTTATGTGCTGTTCTGGCAGAGAAAATTAATTTGAAAAGTAGAGAATTTTCTCATGTCTTGGAATTTAAATGAGCAAAATTGCAAAACCAAACATAAATCTGACCATCGATGCATTGATTTATCCTACATTTTTAAAAGACTTTTTCTTTCTTCTCACGTATTTGTCATAGCTTGTTTTAATGACACAGAAAAGTTTTCGAAACTCAAAATAGGCTCCCGCAATGACTCAACACAATTCTAAAATCCTCCTCCCTTTGACAGAAGAGTCAGAAATGACAAGTAGGACTTTATCACATAGGAACTGTTAAAGGCCACTGTGCTTTTGGTTGGAACTTTTTTTTTCTTAAGATGCTACACTGTGGTCGTAAAAGAAAATTAAAATCCTGGGCCGGGCGCGGTGGGTCATGCTTGTAATCCCAGCACTTTGGGAGGCCGAGGCGGGCAGATCACGAGGTCAGGAGATCGAGACCACGGTGAAACCCCGTCTCTACTAAAAATACAAAAAAATTAGCCGGGCGTGGTGGCGGGCGCCTGTAGTCCCAGCTACTCGGAGAGGCTGAGGCAGGAGAATGGCGTGAACCTGGGAGGCGGAGCTTGCAGTGAGCCAAGATTGCGCCACTGCACTCCAGCCTGGGCGACAGAGCGAGACTCCGTCTCAAAAAAAAAAAAAAAGAAAATTAAAATCCTGAAAGCTAATAAGCATAAACTTGACTTAATGTTTCAGGTCGTGTTCTTTGCTGTCTTTTATGAGAGATTTATAGAAGATAAAATTCGACAGTTCGTTGATTTATGCTGTATGGGTAATGTAAGTAGTTTCTGACTTCATCTTGCAACTGTTACTTTCCCTTTTTAAAGGTCATGAGTTTGTTAAGAGAGGCTTTAAAAGTGATTTGGTATAATTGATTTTTTGGGCCAATTTTCCACTGATTGTTAATTCCAGAGATAATTATAATGAGCTACAAGTTAATACTTACTGCCTTAGTTTTTTCATCTTTGTTTTTTTTTTTTTTGAAACGGTCTTGCTCTGTCACCCAGGCTGGAGTGCAGCGGCACCATCTTGGCTCACTGCAACCTCTAGCTCCCAGGTTTAAGCAATTCTTATACCTCAACCTCCTGAGTAGCTGGGATTACAGGTGTGCACCACTATGCTGGGCTAATTTTTTTTTTGTATTTTTGGTACAGATGGGATTGCCCCATGTTGGCCAGGTTGGTCTTGAACTCCTGACCTCAGGTGATCCAGCCTGCCCAAGTGCTGGGATTACAGGTGTGAGCCACTGTGCCCAGCCTGTTTTTTCATCTTTATTTGCAGTTTCTTAATTATGAATTTCTTATGCTACCAAGTAGTTCATTCATTCCAGTACCCCTGAAAATTCTTCGTATGTCAATCCTGTTTCTTCTTTTCTTTTCTTGTTTTTTTTTTTTTTTTTTTTTGAGAAAACGTCTCACACTGTAACCCAGGCTGGAGTACAGTGGTGCAATGGTAGCTTACTGCAACCTTGACCTCCTGAGTTCAAGCAATCCTCCCACCTCAGCTTCCCAAGTAACTGGGACCACAGGTGTGCACCACCAACACTCGGCTATTTTTTTTTTTTTTTTGTAGAGATAAGAGTTTCCCTATGTTGCCCAGACTTGTTTCTCCCTTTCTTGGAAAATATCTTCAGTCTCTTTTTCAAACACTTAAAAAAAAAACAAAAAAAAAACTTTATTATCCTTGATTACTTTGTTATCCTCTTTATATATTTCCCAAGAATACAATCTTCATTATTTTGGGAAAAAGAAAGCAATTTTAAGGAAAACTTAATTTTTTATTGTTTTGCAGATGAGATGCTAATTGCTTCTTTTTATTCTCTTTTTATAGATATCAGTGTTTCTGTTATCCCACAAATGTTTTGGATATTACATTCATGGTCGATCAGTACATGGGCATGCAGATACTAATATGGAAGAAATGAACATGAACCTTAAAAGAGAAGCGGTATGAAAATGTTTTACATCTTTTTGTTTTTAAGTTGAGAAGTGGATTCTTATAAATGTTGGATTTGTTTAAAAAAAAAAAGTCTTCACTGATAACTTTTTTTTTTTTGAGATGGAGTCTCCCTCTGTCACCCAGGCTGGAGTGCAGTGGCACAATCTCGGCTCACTGCAGCCTCTGCCTCCTGGGTTCAAGTGATCCTCCCGTCTCAGCTTCCTGAGCAGCTGGGACTACAGGCGTCTGCCACTACACCCGGCTAATTTTGTATTTTTAGTAGAGACAATGTTTCACCATGTTGGCCAGGCTGGTCTTGAATCCTGATCTCAGGTGATCCACCCACCTTGGCCTCCCAAAGTGCTAGGATTATAGGCTTGAGTCACCGCACGCCTAGCCTATTGATCACTTTGAAAGTTGCTAAGGACTACCAGGCATGGTGGCTCACGCCTGTAATCCCAGCACTTTGGGAGGCCGAGGTGGGCGGATCACGAGGTCAGGAGATCGAGACCATCTTGGCTAACACAGTGAAACCCTGTCTATATTAAAAATACAAAAAAATTAGCCAGGCGTGGTGGCGGGCACCTGTTGTCCCAGCTACTCGAGAGGCTGAGGCAGAATGGCATGAACCCGGGAGGTGGAGCTTGCAGTGAGCCAAGATGGCACCACCGCACTCCAGCCTGGGCGACAGAGCGAGACTCCTTCTCAAAAAAAAAAAAGAAAAAAAGAAAGTTGCTAAGGACCAGCTCACCCTGAACATTCATAAAGGGAAAGAATCTAATTTTATCTTGTAGTTTCTATATGAACTGTATCACAGTAACCAAATAATTCATGAGGGAAAGTTCCTCCTTATAGAAGAAAGTAGAAGGAATTCTAAGAGAAAAATTACCGTTTTGCAATGACTAATGGATTGATGAATGTAAGCTGCCATTATCAGTGGATGCTAAACGATTAAGTGATTGTTGACAGGGAACTTTATAATGAGGGATCAGGTTGACGTAATTTAGACACACTGTAAATAAAAATAAGGAAAACTGACATAAACACTTCCTGCCATGATGCAATAGGAAGTATATAATATCACCAATGAAGTATTTTTGCCTAAAAAACTGAATCTGAGTATAATCAACCCTCTAGCTCTAATCACCAGTTTATAGGAAATACAAGTGATAAAGGGACAAATTACATAGCACCATAGGAAGTAATTAGCCAGGTCTGGAGTATAGGCTGCCTCACAGGATAAATGACTCAGTGTCTCCAGACAAATCAATGACATGAAAAGAAAAGGAAGGATGATGGTGGCAGTGTACGAACTATTACATTATAAGAAAGATTTGAAAAACAAACCAATCTGATGCAATGTGTGGACTTTATTTGGATCCTGATTCAGACAAACCAACTATTAAAAAAATCTGGGAGATTTTTAGTGGACTAAATGTTAAGGCAAAACTAATTTTGTTAGGTATGAAAATGGCATGGTAGTTATTTATTTTAAAGTCCTTATTAGAAATACATACAAAGCATTTACAGATGAAATGACATGGTCTGGGTTTTACTTTAAAATACTCTAAGAAAAAAGAAAATTTGGGAGGATAGATGAAACAAAATTGATAAAATATTAGTAATTGCTGAAGCTAGGTAATGAGTGGTTTACTATTCTCTCTACTATGTACATTTGGAAAACTTCCGTAATAAAAATTTTTAAATAATAAGATGTGCTTAAGTGGAAAAACCAAGAGGATTTAGTGATTAAGGGGCCATACCTGTGACTTGTAAGAATTTGATACATGATAATGGCATTTCAGAGAAGAATTTATTTAATACATTGAACTGGATCACTTGATTAAACATTAGAAATTACCTTGTGATTAAAAAGTTCAATGTAAAACCTGAAGCCATAAGAACCTAGAAAAGAATACTTCAGACTGGGGGAAGATATTCTAAGGATAAAGAATAGAAATCATCAAAAAGGGAATATTAATTGATGTTACTTTATTAATATAGTACATTTGCATATCAAGCAATTATAAAAGATAGTGAATTAGAGTAAAATACTTATAACAAATATGACAAAGATATCGATAACAATATTCAAAGTTATGCAAATCATTAAGAAAACACTAAATTAAAATCTCAGTGGAAAAATGACCAATAGACACTAATGAAGCTCTAAAAATATTTTAACTCATAATCAAAGAACTGAATATAAAAATAATAATTTTCCCCTCTTCAAATTAGCAAAAATTTTTTTGAAAAGCTAATACTTAATAGCATCAAGAACACAGTGAAATGGGCAACCACAAAGCTACTGGTGGCAGGTTGAATTTATGCAGACCTTCTGGAAAGTGTTTGGGCAATGTATATACCAAGAGCTTTTTAAGGTTCATAATCTTTGATTCACTGATTTTATGAATGCTAACTGAAGGAAAAATTAACAATATGAACAGCTACTTAAATTCAGGATCTTTATCACAGAGATTATTTGTAAGGGGAAAAGTATGTAAAAGTTGGAGAATATTAAATAAATTGGTTTACCTTTGTGGTGAAATCTCAAGTAGATGGTAAAATCATATTTTGTAGAATATTTGATGACATGGGGAATTGCTCAGGCTATAACATTAAGTGAAAAAGAAGTCATTGTGATCCCAATTTTATGCTATTTATATGTACATGCCTTAGAAAAAAGACTGGAAATGAAATTCCTTAAGATATCTATGTTTCTGGGTGTTGAGATTTTAGATAATATTTTTCTTTTCTTTTTTGTATTTCTCTTTATTTTGTAAATTTTCTGCAATGGCATGAATGTTTTTTAATCAAGAAAAAAATTTTTTAAATAGAGAAGTTCACTGCACATATTCTTCCTTTAAGTGTATAGAAAGCCAAGTGCCATATTATGTTTTCGGGTTAGATTTAGACAAAGAAGGAAAATATTAACCTCTGGAGTAGGTAGACAGGCTTTATGAAGGCCAGAGAACTTGAGTCGAACCTTGAAGCATCAATCAAATCAAAATTTTTTTTACATATTTGTGGTTGTCAGGATCCAAGTTGTGTCAGGGAAACCCAAAATGGATATGGATATCTGGTTCATAACATTAACTGTTTGGTCATGTATCACTATGTTTTATTGGAATTAATTAAGGAAGCATCTTAAAAATGTTTAGAAAACAAAAAAGATCATTTGCAATTATAAAACTCGTTAACTCCAAAGCAAGACCTTTCAGCATACATTAAAAGAGCAATAAGGTTAATTATAAAGGAAGCTAAGAATATCAATATACAGTAAACATATATATGTCTTTATATCATCCCCTTTACTCTGTTCTACTTAAATATATAGATATATGCTCTACCTAAAAATATATATATGCTCTACTTATATAAATATATGTGATAAATATATAAATATATATATTTACCTATTATGGATTATATATATTATCTTATATGTATTATAGACAATAAATTATAGATAAATATATATTATAGATATATATTTATCTACTATATAATATTTATATATTATATATAAATATATATTTCTCTATTATAGA